>NC_142811.1:33080237-33301539 GCF_049724085.1 Artemia sp. Qi Xiang Cuo
CATTTTGAATTTTAATTCAACATTCGTTCCTTTTAGTTTTGATTAAAAAAATCGAATCTGGGGTGGGAGGACGTCATAAAGAAGGATTTAAAGGAAATGGGAACTTCTTGGGCGGGCGTAAAAAAGGAGGCTTTGAATAGATTGGGATGGAGGAGGAGCGTGCGTAGTTGTGTTGGCCTCAGGCGGCTAGGTGCTGCGGGGAGTTGTTAGTAGTAGTAGTAGTAGTTACTTCACAAAAGAGCATAAGCTTATTAATATTAACATAACCGTAACATTTTTTTATTAGATAATGCTAGTCTTCGATGTTTGCATTTGAAGACGCGATAGTTTTTTTTTTCGAAATATTTTTAAATGATGTTTTACTTTGATTTTGAAAAATAGAATATAATTAAAATTTCTTGAAACGAAAGTTTTTTTTTTTAAGTAAATGTATTTTCGTCGACAAAAGTTTAGGTACCAGCATTTCAATATTGAAAACTGCCTCGAGTTGGTAGCCGAAAAAAAAAAACGAATAAAGAAACCGGAAAAACTTATTGTTAAGGAACACATAAACTGTTAAAAAATGCAAGAGATATTTATTTCCAAATCTTGAATTATTTTACGTACGTAACCAAATTTAGGCTTTATCTTCTACTCTAAGTTCTCAAATTCTTAATGTAAAAATTAGATACAACTTTTTTTTACAGCTAGCCTCAGCTTACTGCATTACTAACTTTAGTTTTCCAAAGCCTTTGAGATGGTAAAATCCAAGGATTTGTATTCCTAGTCGTCAAATAATAGCTGGTATTACTTGACTTCTTAATGCGAAAGCCCCTACCCCCCCCCCTTTTTTTTCTACATTGTCTTCCTTGTAGCTAAGAATTGCAATTCCACACATTAAATTTTTTCAATAAAATAATTTACGGAATAGAGCCACGTCTTGCAAAAATTACTTTTCAGCCAGCTAAACGCATAGGACACGTAAATCGAAGAGGTAAATACACCATATTAAAAAAATGTAAATCATACGGCATTGGACTTTATACAGTCCCTACCGCTGGTGCTGATCTCCCTTTCTTGGCCCTTCAGCCAGGAAGTGCAATGGGGGGGGGACCAACCATCCTCTGCCTTCGCACACCCTTCCTGTTTACCTTCCCCAGACTTCTCCAGGAACCCATTCAGAGCTGGGTCGACTCTGGCTGAGCTTACAGAGTCACACCACTGAGATTCGTCCCAAACCAAATAATTAGGTACACTAGTATTCGAACCTTCGCCCTCTCGGACAAAGAATCCAAAATCCAGTGCACCAATCCACTCGGCTAGGACGGCACAAAAAAAGACATCCAAAAATACAACAGGTTTCAACAGATTACCACAATATACCATATTATCCGCTCAAAAATTTTTTTTGCAATATTTAAGATTTGAAACTGAACTTATAATATTTCACCTTAATGTCCTTTTCTTTTCTATGTGCCATCGTGGTTAGGTCCATACGCTGTGAAAAGCAGAGGGGTTATAGTTTTGATTTCTCGTTGGCTGTTGCAACAGCCAATCGCATTTTTCTAGCTGCGGATACTTAAGTTTTAGACTCGAGCTTCCTCATTAATTTTGAGTGATATTCATTATTTTATAACACAGATTATTCAGCTTAAAAAATCATTATCTGGCATCTTTATCTCTGGGATCGAATGGTATAAGTACCATTCGTTGTATGTGCATTTAGAACAATACCTTCTTTAAAGAAAACACATTTCTTGGTTATATTTAAAAGTGCAGATAAAACTTATGTAGAGCTCATTCTAACATGCATAAAGCAAAATAAGTACTACTCATAGAATGTTAAAGCTAGATAAAACCTACAGCCGATTTTCAATTGCAGGTTTTTACGCATACCACCACTTGTTGAAGAGCAGTATCATATTACCTGAAAGGCGAATATCGGCTACATTTCAAGTGACCTTAAGACTGAAGAGCCTGCCAATAGTTGTTGAATTTTTAATAGTAACAAAAATGCCAATAGTGAAATGTTTTCGATTTTCAATTATCGAATACGCTACTTAAATCAAAACTCCTATTACAATTAATGAAACGCGCGAATCAGAAAAGACAATCAAAAGTTGCTGTTTATTTGAAACCCATTTCAGAGCTAAGGGGCCTCCATTCAACTGTCTACAATTTAGATGGAAAAATATAGTTTGCTTTCCTTATTACAAGGAAATTATTATTATTATATAATATATTTTATTATATAACATATTTATAATATATTATTACCTTATTATTACAAGGTAATTTTATAGAGTAAAATAACAAGTAAAATATCTGATGGGTGCAAGCCAGTTAGACTGTGTGCTCTATTTCAATCTTATTTTGTCAGTCTATGGTTTTTGTTCGGTCTTAACTAAAATCTCCTTAGAAGGTCAGCGTAAATAATACCTTCTATATACAAAACTAAACTTCCTTAGCTTTGTCGTAGTTATCTTATACTTTACCTTTAAAGAAGACTGAAAAGCCACGGTAGCGTCTTTGAGTCCAATATGAGTTCTCATATAAGACAGAAAGTTGACAGGATACATTCCATACAAACGATGAAAAAGAGCGGCTATGGCCAAACGTAAATGGATGAGGAACATTTGGGACGAACTTGATCGAACTGTATGCCAGACGGTGAGCCTACTACAAAAATAATTTGTTAGAAAGGGGTTGTCACAAGAGAAAGACCCTCCTTCCCGAGGAAACGAAATGAAAATAATCATCAGTCATTCCCTCAAAAAAAATCAAACGCATATCTCAAGAAATCCCAAATATCTGAAGAACCAGTCAGCCATCCATCAAGGGCCAAACAAAAAGCACTTCATCCCCGAACGAGGTGGGAAGATGTCGTAAGGAAAGATTTAAGGGAAATTTGAACTTCTTGGGAGAAGGAAAAAAAGAGGCTTTGAATAGGTGAAGATGGAGGAGGACCGTGTGTAGCTGTGTTGGCCTTTGGCGATTTAGGGCTGCAATGAGTTGTTACGGGTAGAAGTAGAAACTTAAGGAACTCATCAGCCTCTTTTTCGGCTACGGTTATGAGTTTTGGTCAACACCATTCAACCCTTTCTTGTTTGTGAAGTCAATCATTGCACTTTTGGAAGAAATCCTTGCCTTGTGTTATTTAAATGAACAACGCAGATTAGGCAGACCGTCTTTTTGCTACGAAGATAAAAATACTGTATCAAAGAGGCAGCGGTCATCAGTTTAATATGCAGCAAAAACTAAAAGGAAGGCGTGACATTGAATGAGTTGAGCTGAATGGGATTGATTGGCATAGGGGTTGAGCTGAACAGTGGTAGAGTTATCCAATCGCATGGGAAAACCTGGAGCCAAAATAAAAATCAATAGCACCATCTGGTATTTGACGTTTTTGCAAATTTCGGAACTCTTTTGTTTAGGAGGAATGCGATCGGACACTTATTAACGCAACAGTGACAAATCCCTTATCTGCAAGTACTACCCCAAAATAGTTTTTGAGTATCCCGAATTAAAGTTTCTAGACATATAAGAGTTGTTTAAATAGACAATGTCCCTTACCTTCTACAGAATCCTTACCGGAACTTTAAATGCAAGAGGATATAATCCCAAATTCTAGTCACCATTACTAGCCTAGCTAGCCTAGTTAATTTAGAAAGATTTTCTCGAGCTAACCTAGGGTTTTTTCGCGCAGACCGGGTTTTGAGTTAAAAAAAAAACTAAAAAAAATAATTTTGATTAATTATTACTTAGTAGAGAGACTTGAGCTTTAATCCTACAAAAGTACAAACTAATAATCTCAACTATCCAAACATATTTCAATTTTCAATTTTTTTTAATGAAGTTATCAGACAGTGCATGAAAGTGTCACTTTTTTTTTATTTTCACATGTTAAATCACCGAATATCTTGGTTATACTACTTCTTTTAGATTAAAAAATCTATCCCAGTAATTACTGAGGATACTTCAAATAAATTAATAAAGCATATTTGTAATATTGATGAGAAAGTATGCAAACATGTAATTCGTGTTCATTTTTAGGCGACATTTAGTCATCATGACATCAGATGATGTCACCATGTGCATTTTTTGGCGATATTATTGTTCACATAAATATTAATTTTCATTTCCCAATTAACAAGATTCAATAAAAAAAACAAATACTTTTTACCCATTAATATTGTTTTATTTACTGCTTTTATGGATTCATCTTAATGGAACACTTATAAAAACTATGAAAGAGAATGGGACTGTTTGAGAATACCTTTGCTAAGCAAATATCTAATTGATTATTAGGGTATTCCATTTCCATCACAGTGACTTACGCAATGTTTTTTAGTTTTACACATTTGTGATGGATGCTACTTAAAGATATGGATTTTATTTTTTTTTTTTTTTTACTTTAGTTTTTTATTGACTAAATATTTTAACCCTCTCTTTGAATTTTGTATTACTTTTATTTATTGTTTTATCTTAACCCTTAACTGGTAGGGTGGGGTCTTTTTGACCCCAAGGACCCTTTGAGAGTGTGCTCCTAATATGCCGTTAGAAGCAAAGTGCTGCTTTCTCGTGTATTTTTCGAGAATTTGGTGGTGTTATAGCATACAATCAGTCGAGTAGCTGGCACCAAAGGCATAGGAGGTAAGAGTGGTCTGGGGTCATTTTGACCCCACCCTACCATTAACGTTACAAAAAAAGGGAAAATGAAGATTTGGTTTTTGAAGAAATATGATATTTATTGCTAGTATTGCATATTTCTGTCATTGCCAAGAATGACTTAATTGCTTTTTTGTAAATTCTAGTTGAATTTCACTTTTTAATTCCTCGGGTTTGGCCTTTTTCACCTTTTCTTTCCGGATTTCAGTATCAAAAAGTGATTCATATGGAAAGCTTTTACGTTTTCTTTTTCCTTATAGCAAGAATGGATACCCGAGCTAAGAAGCACCTTACAGAGGAAGATATCAATCAGATACTTGAAGAAGATGACGATTTATCAAGTGGATCCGACACCCAGAACGACAAATACTACAGACCATCGAATGACGAGCAGGAAAACCTTGTTCCAGATAAAATTTCATCATTAGAAGAAAGCGCAGTAAGTCCAATGAAGCTACCGCTCCTTCACGTCAATTCGGAGAACAACCATCACTAGCTCCAGGTCAGCCAGACCTCGACAATGTGCCTCTTTCTCAGAGAACCAATAGATGGACCCGCAAGGATGTGCTACTATTACGTGACAGAACAAAAAATTGGTCGAAAAGTGAACTGCCCCCGAGCCAAACCAGAGCTAAAAACATTGTGACTGAACGAGCTGGCCCCAAAAGACCAGACGCACAGGTCAACCTTTGCAACCAGAACTGCTTGGGGTCTTCTTTTTTCTGAGAATATCATTGATCCAGTGGTGGAGCATACCAACAAAAAAATGGATCTCTGTCGTGCGAATTTTGCAGCCGATCTACTGGAAAAGCAGACATTTACGAAGCCAATGTATCCGGTAGAACTTGGGGCATTTTTTTGGTCTCATATACCTTGCCGGAGTTTTCAAGTCAGGAAACGAAGATACAACTGGCCTGTTTGCCAGCATAGCAACTGGTAGAGATATTTTTCGGGCGACCATGAGCCTGAAAAGGTTCCTGTACATTGAAGCCTGTCTTCGCTTTTACGATTCATCGACCCGTCTAGCAAGAAGAACGCCGCTTGCACCGATATTCGATGTTTACGAGCAGTTTGTTGGAAACTACAGCAAACTTTACTCCCCTACAGACATAGTCACTATCGACGATATGCTTATCGGGTTTAGAGGCAGATGTCATTCTCGTATGTACATTCTTACAAAACCCAGCAAACGCGGCATCAAAATGCAGTGCCTAGAAGACGCCCTTACTTTCTATCCCTGCGATGCGTTCAATTACTGTGGAAAGGAGACAAAGTTGCTTGGATCCGAGTATCTTTCGGTACCAACAAGCCGAAGAACACGGCGTGATCTTCGGCTTTAGGTACCAATATCATGGCCGACGATTGGTACAGTTCCGTTCAGCTCGTAAATGAGCTTCTAAAACAGAAGCTGACCTATGTAGGGAGTGTAAAGAAAAACAAGCGTTAAATACCTGACAGTTTCCTGCCAAACAAAATTTCGCCAGGATGCATCAAACACCTAAAGTCGACGAATACACGGGAAAATCGGGAATTTTTGAATTTTACAATTCAAAAAAGATTGGAATTGACAGTCTGGACCAGAAATGCACGAACTGTACCACAAGCCGAAGAACAAGCCGTTGGCCAATGGCAGTGTTTTTTGCTCTATTAGACCTTGCTGATGTAAACGTGTCTGTGCTCGTAAATGAAACTAGCAATCAAGAGAAGAGCATTTCCCGCTGTGAGGTCCTCATAAGGTTAGGTATGGCTTTGGTCCAACCATTTTAAATAATCTCACCATTTTAAAAAATAAAAGCTCATGTTTTCATCTAAATATTTTATTGACTGCTACCCTTCAAAAACTTGGGGTCATTTTGGCCCACCCTACCATGAGTGTCATAAACAACACCCTACCAGTTAAAGGTTAAGATATAGACAGAATATAGGTCAGTTGTGAGTTAAAGTCTCTCTTAGAACCTCGGAAAGACGGCAAGAAAGAAGAAAGGGAAGAAAGCACAAAAATGAAAGAAAGCAAAGAGTAGGAATAAAGTTTTAACAGGGAAAACAACAAGAATACAAAGTTTGAAACATAGCTCTTGGTATCATGGTTGCAGCAATAGCTGCAATCTAGTAGAAAATATAATAAAGAGCGCCCAAACGGTCTCAATTTCAAAGTCTTCTTCAACAAATCAGGATGCTCTTCCCAACATGTCTAAGAAGCAGTACGAAAGAAGCAAGGTGTACAAAAAAAAATGATCTGCCAAAAAGAAGTGCCTTCAACAAGAACAGCAAGAACCAAATGTTTGAAGATAATTTAGAAATAAGGCTTGGGGATTTTAAGTGTAAAATCTAAGTCCTTTCCTTTGTGATATAATATATATATATATATATATATTTATCACGAAAGAAGGCTTAGACGGCTCAGTCTTAATCTGGGGGACCAATGACTAATATACTTGAGTAGTTCTACCTCATAGTCTACAAAGTGTTAAGAGCATGGTTGAACATCCCAAACAAGACTGGAAACCAATTATAATAACGGCGTGAAGTCCAAGGTGGATTCAAAAGCAAAGCTTTCTAAAGCTTGAACTCACGAAATTTTCCTTGCTCTATTACGCAGGATGCTCCAAATGTCAAAATACACTTCTACATAGTCGGCTTCTGAAAATTATGGAAAACACTAGAATTCATTCTCATTTTTTAGATTAATAAAGACATCAATGCAACGTGCTTACCAGGCATCCCCTCATGTTCTAGCCCTAGAAGAGTGGCCTTCAAAAACAACTTTGCCTCTTTTTGAATAGCCTTCAGCTACCTTCGGATGCATACCTCTTCATTTCTGCAGCATTCCTTTACAAACACAGCTAAAAAATAATGTAGTTCCTTCCTCAAGCTGAAAAAGGTGGTGTTGAATGCCGTAAAACGTATTTCTAATACCACATCGCTAAAAGTATTCAGTAATCTTTATAAGATGATCCTACAAGGAGGTACTTCTGAATATTTGTCTGTTACAACTTCAGGCATGAAGTGGCCTTGCTATGGTCAATTCTTTTTTTCCCAGATGGAATTACCTTCTTACATTATGGTGAGTAACATAAACTTCACAGGAGAGCAAAATAGGAAAAATGGCTTTCAAGTGTTTTGACTGTAAATAATGACGAGCTGCTTGAATAAGAACGGTCTGTTTAGGGCTAAAAAAACTGCAAAAATGAGTTGGTTGAAAAGCGTCCATGTCCGGCTATTTCTGCGAGTAAGAAAAGCTCAAATGAACCATTTTTTATAAATAAATTCTCCATTTATCTGAAAGACCATACGATTAGTAGATACAGATTGTTTATGTGTATTTGCCTAGACTCTGTTTTATTCTTTTCACTATAAACGTCCTACATCTCTCTCTTTAATTTTTTTTTCTCAGACAAAAGTCAGGACAGAGCCAAATTTTATAGCCAAATCGCTTCCATGACAAAGATGAATTACGAAAATGAAAATTACTCCGATTAGTATTGTCATAAGAAAAGAGGAAAAAACTTGATATTTTCTAAGCAGGACATACTTGAATATCGTAAAAATATCATCAAAAAGTTTAGGAACGGTTGAAGGAATGACAGGTAATATGGCGGCAAGGACCAAGGCAGCGTTGACAAGCACTACTTCATCGGTGTCATTCTGAAAAAAAAATAGTTAAAAATGGTAGAAATGTAGAAAAGCAGCGTTTCTTTTAATTTAAAAGCTGTTATGCTTTCTGTTACGTTTTCACTGAATGAAATTTCCTGATTGGATGTAGAGCCCAAGTTTTATGGCTCAAGATAGCATTTTCAAGCTTCTACGTCCATATCGTCCCTAATACATTATTATATTATTATATATATATTATTATTATATATATATTATTATATATATATACATATTATTATTATATATATATTATTATATATTATTTTCTTTGACAATAATTCCTGAACTTGAATCCCGCCCCCTCCATGCTCTCCAGAGTATTGAGTTCTCACAAACATGGAGGTTTTCATGCTAGGTTAATGAAACTTAGAGAAACAGGTCTATAGCCCGGTCCAGGAAAAGGTTTCCACATCTACCTCCACACCCTCCTAGGTCTTGATGGAGTCTATGAAATTAAGTTCTAATCTTGAAAAACATGTATTATGGGCTTACAATCACACCCTAGCATGGGGCGCCATGGGGGGGGGGTGAGGGGAAGGGGTGCATTTTCCAACCCCTGATTTTCAGGGGGCAAGATTCTGTCACAAAGGACCCTTTGCCCGCCTTTCTACTTTGTTTACTATATTCAAGCCATTCTGTAAATTGTTATGACATTACTACACCCCTGACAATCATTAACCTTACTTGAGGTATTATGAGACGATGATATTAGTTAGCATAAAGTCAGTACTACAAACTGGGCTGAGAAAGAATTGGAGCAGCGAGTACAATCATCCCTTATCTCAATCATTAGACGAAGTCTGACCGCAACACAGCTCTTCGGAAAACATACAATTCAGGAGAAAAATAAGTAACTTTAGATTTGTTTTTTCATGGAAAGAACGCATGTGGCGTTGGTATTTACAGCCTGGAGAATGGAAAAAAAGGATTTGGGTGACCCAAATCCATTTTTGGCTTCTCTCAAGGAAGAGCCTTGCCAAGGCCTAGACTAAAATGGAAGCGAAATCTAAGCTGACTGCAAACTCCCTCTTGAGAGTTTCACTGAAAACCACACAGCGCAATTGTCTCCGAGTCAACAAAACCCTAAAACTCATTCGATTAACGGAATAATATGCACATATTTTATTAAGAATATATTTATCTGAAAGCAACGAATAGTGTGAGCATATAATTCTAAACTTCTCTCAGGACCTTGATTAATGCCAAAGAGAATGTTTAGTCGACAAATGCAGACAGCAGCTGGGAATCTGGTAATTTAAAATGTCTTGTTTTACACCTATTGTAAAATTGATACTTATTCCCTTTAAACTTCGCTTAATCGACCGATTCTATTCTCCTATATCTTTTTCTGGCTCTCCAACTGTTCAGGAGTTCTTATCATTCCAAAGTCAACCAAACCAGATCAAGCCTTGAATTATTGTATAGCGAAAATTAGAACAAATTTGTGTGTAAAGAACTTCCTAAAATGCAGATTCAAATTTCCGCTAAAAAATGCTGAAAACGTCCATCTTTCATTCGATAGACGTTTCTTATGAAATCGGCAGCTATCAAGACCGCTAACGCTGAAAAGGCGTTAAATGACCCGCAGTCTCTTTGGAAATTCCTGTCTCATAAAACTGTGCATTCTGGTGATGGTCCCCAATTTATACCAATTTCAGAATGGGTTTCCCATTTTGAAAATCAGTTTAAAAAGCTAGATAGGAGAGTTGAAAGTGTTTTTGATGCAAAGGTGTCCGAGCTTCTAGTTTCCAAAATAAGACCAAATGGGGTAATGGTTACATAGTTGATATTGAGGCGACAGTGCATAAACTTATGAAAAGAAAAAATTTCTGCAGGAGCGGACAGTATACGTGCACAGCACCTTACGGCCGAGAGTGACATGTTATATTGTCATTTATCATGACTTTCTCAGATTATTTTTAATATTGGTATTGTTTCTGGTTGTATGTGCCTAGGTGTCGTAACATCTATCCTAAAAAAAAGGGAAAACCACATTCTTCTTGCCTGTCGCATAGGCCCATCACAGTTTCTAATGTTCATGCGAAGATTTTCGAGTTTTTGATCGTAGATCGGGTACATGAGCGTTGTACTATACCCCCATTTAATTTGGGTTTCAGTCGGGGCTAGGATGTTTCCATGCCTTACATACTTTTTGTTCTATTCTTCAAGATATGGAGGCGTCGGGGAGTACGTTGATTTTAGGTGCATACGTGTGACAAATGCCTTCGGGTCACTTCTCCACTCTCAAGCAATGCTTAAATTATATAACCGCGGTGTAATCCTGTACGTTATAGTGCCTCTTTACTACATGTATCACCATCTGAAAGTCCGGTTGAAACTCGGTGACTCGTTCGCTGAAGAAGACCTCCTAGTTTACGCTGGTATAAAACAAGGAGCAATAACCTCCCCAAGCATTTATAATAATGCCTCTCTCCCTGCCCAGGTTGATCTCCTACTAGCTGCGTATCTAAAGGTGTTGATACATCTGTACTCTGTTCTTCTGACGACCTGTTGAACCTGTGCCGTTCCATTGCCAATTTACAATGCAACTTTGATGAGCTTGCAACTCGCTACGACAACATATATCTATTTATTAATGCTGCTAAGTCGCAAGTGCTATTTTTTAATTGCCCAGATTCTTTAGTTCCAGAAAGCGTACGACTAGATTTATCAGATGTTGTCCCTAAATCAGAGCTAGTTTACATTAGTTTACCGATTGGGGCTTCCCTAAGGTATACAAGAAAGCTCCTTAGTAAGCATGCTGAGAGAAAAATACGTGCAGCATATGCTAGCATTGTTCATTCGCAAGTTAGTCTTAAACGAAAGCTACTGGCCAAGTTGTACAATAGTATCGACCTTCCGCACATACTGTATCTAACGCCATTTTGGGATTTTGACCGATTTTGATAAGCGATCTGCGCAAATCTTACTTTAAGTTTGCAGAGTACCCTCTACAAATCCCTAGATGGTTTAGAAACGGTTATGTGGTTCGACGTTTCGGTGTTACGGAGCCCCTCCTTGCAGGGGACTCTCGGTTCGAATGTTTATCGAACCGGCCATCTTCACACCCCGAGAAAATGACTCTATTTTGATTTTTTTTCTATGTTTATGCTATGTATTCATAGTTCGTTGTTTTTCTTTCTTTATTTTGTTTTATTTTCATAATACTCCATCGCGTTTTGTTGTTTAATTGTATGATGGGAAATAAATATTAATTTATTCATTCATTACTTGGTATAAGGATATGCAACTGGAAACCAATGAATTCATTGTGAAGCTGATGGATTGGAAAGAAATTATTTTATACATGGATGCTTTTATATTGTAGTTCATCTGATGATGATCGGAAACAAAACTACAAACAAAGTGTTAAAGCTGGCAACTTATGGGGTTCAAACTTTCATTGTAGAAGTATGCAGTATTTTTGAGAAAGCAAAATTGCTTTATATCAATTCCTTCAGCACAGATTTAGCAAACCAGAAAGTAAGGGGCGGACTGAGGCTTTTACTGCAAAAGTAAAAAGCCTTTTCAGAAAGTTTTACTGCTTTGTAGCAAGCTAGTCTGCATAAAATTTAAGGGCAAAAAGTCAAGAGTGGTATACAAAAATTCCCTCCCCTTGCCCCAAAGGAAGACCCCAAGTATCAACAAAACTTAAGTACAATAATATATGATATATCTAATTACCATATTAATTAAAAATAACGATGCCGTATGTACTGCGCTGCTGTCAGTATTGTGCTTTAATAGCATTGGTGTTAATCAACCAACTAGAACGAATAAAACCTTATCATGTTACGTCGACTAAATTTGATAGTCCCAGAGAAAAAAAAAGCAAGGAATGCGAAAGACAAAGTTGATGTCATATACTAATTAAAACAAGCCACGTATTAAAAAAACTGCCTACGAAAGAGAGGAGGGGTAGGGACAACCCCTCCTTAATATAAATTCAAAGAAGCCACCACAAAAAATTCAGGAGAAACATATGTGTATTAAGCAGCATTACATCCCACCTGGAACATTCTTTAAATCTTCCGTCAAGAAAAAATTTAAAAGTCAGACATATGTTTACAGATGATGCTACCCAATATCAACTCTAAAAACTAAAGTATACTACAGGCGTTTCAGAACTCCCAAGCCAATGGGGTGACAACTGAATGAGGGAAAGCAACGTCCGGAGCAGTAACAGGGCTCAATGAAATAAATCTCTGTCCCAGGGGATTTCTAATAAAGAGTTGAGAATTATCAGCAACAATAAAAATATAGTTGCGACTTGATCAGGATCGAAACTAGAAAATTTGACGGCACCCAAAAAGGTTAACCAAGCAAAGCCCTAAACTCAGAAAAAAATTAAATCAACGTTTTCAACTTCTGAAGGTGCATTTTATTGAAAAAATCGACTTCATGAGCATTTTATTATTTTCAATAAATATGATTTTTTTTTTTTTTTATTAGTACATTTTTGGGAATATTTAAACTTTAAGTCTCTAGAACTCCTTTTGCAGCCTCATTCGAATTGGTTTGCTCCTCTTCCTGTTTCTCCCTTTTCTCTACTTAATGTAAAGCAAAACCATAGGTGCACACATGTCCAACTCTTAAAAGAGGAGGGTTATTACAAGTTCGTCCCAGGGGAAAGAGATATAAAACGGAAAACAGTGACGTTTGTATTCGACCTTGGAGAGAATATATTTTTACAATGTGCTTAAAACTTGAAAAGTGCAGATGACGAAACTCACCCACCATCCATTAAAGAAAATGTTACTTGAACTTCTACCTATTTAATGTCCTTACCCACTAAATAATTTTGCACTTTCGTCCGTCCCAACTCCCCCAACCAAGTTAAATTTTTCGTTTGTTTAAAAAAAAAAAAAAAAAAAAAAAAAACACCTACAGACGGGATTTCCAGATTCCCGGGCTACACAAATATTTATAACTTAAGCTTGAAATATATATCTTTGTTTCATAATAGCAGAATTGTTGAAAATGGCCAAAACAGGAAAAAAGAAACAAAAGGTTGCCCGAGAAATAGAATATGATCAATTCATTGCAATTCAATTGCACTATATTCATTGAAAAAAAACCTATTTTACAAGAGCATTTTAACTACAAAAGCACCTAAAAACGCCAAAACAAGTGCAAGATCTCTCACCTGCTGGATAGGATAGATGAAACAAAGATCATTTCTATGAATATTAAGTACAAGACCCCAGATATTATGACAGAACAGCTGAACCACAGCAGATTATACTGAAATTCTAGATTCCTCAGCCCCAACTTAATTTACCCTCTTACTCCCGTTCCTATTCCTCCTCCAGTGTTAAAACGCAGACAGAAACGTTCAAAATTAGTATAAACTGAAACCTTGAGAATCTTAAGAAGTTCTTTGAGTAACGAATGCTGTTGTATCTTGTATAACCAAGGTGGTTCTCTTTTAGCCAAATAACCAAGAAATTCCAATGCCTTCAATTTATTTGAGCCTCGAAGAGTATCAGCTAACCTGAAACCAAAAAAAAAATTATTCAAATTAATTGTGACTTAAAAATTTGGCATTTACAACAATTGTATAATTAAAATAATGACTATATAATTGCAGCAGCAATTGGATTAATACACCAGTTAGATAAACCATTAAAAGTTAATTAAATATTTATTCTAGCATATCCTGGTTTCTTGGTCATGAATTATAATAATTTGTTCAACCAAATTCACGTAATATGGAAAAAGTACTTGGCTGCTAGCATACCAGCACAAACAGGGAGGGGGATTAAAGTGCAATCCCTATAAACTTGAGTCCAAAGACCACCTTCCCAAGAGATCATCCCAGCCCCTTCCTAATTTTTGTTGTATAGACATCAAGGCAAGTGAGGAAACAGCCCTTGTTGTCCCCATCCACAAACTAAATGACGATCCAATGAACATGAACTATTTAAGGTTTTTGGCACTTCTTTCTTTCATTGGGAAAGTCTCCAAGAGCGTTTCCAGTGCTACACTTTACAAATACCCAGAATCAAATAAGTTTCTAAGTGATCAAACGTATCAATCCCGAATGAAAATGCGAATGTTAGGCTGTCTTACCACTCAGCATCAAGAGTAAATCAACTTTTTAGCTTAAGGCTAGAAAGTTATGTTATATATTAATATTTCAAAGGCTACTATCAGAGGTTGGCATAAAGGCCTGCTGAAGTCCCATAAAACATTCTAACCATACCTATAAAATTCCAATTGATTCCTATTCCCATATGATTAGGACACGCTGTAGCACTGCCAAAAATCAACTGTGACCTTTAGGGCAAAATTTGATGTGGTGTAAATGATTGTCTTCTACAAGTACATCTACTTGCCACATTATTTTGCATGGTGTCATGAGAAGTGCTTGGACACGCAGCTAACTCTGGTTGCTTGAGAAAACGGCTAGTAAATAATAGTTGAAACTACCTTTATTTGACGTTGAACACTTATTTTGGGACTCTCAGCAAGGGTGTTTTCCATCAGCTTTCTCCAAGCAATAGCTCAATAGATGCATAGAACCCAGTGATTAAAATGGGTAAAGTAGGCCAGGTAAAATGGGCAAACTAGGCCAGCTAGCAGCATCTCAGGAATTTCAGGTTTAATGCTTCCTCCCTACACCCCCCCCCCCAAAAAAAATAACATATAATACCACACATTTTTCACAATTTAATGTTTCAAAAACAAATATAGCCCATATGACTTTCCACGTAGTTGAACTGCCTCCGAATGGCTTGACTCCGCCATCCTCTGAACCAAAGTCTTGGGTATAGAATTAATAAGAATACGATTTTAGAATTGGACAACCAATGAGAAAATTTGGTTTGAGGGCACTACAAAAATATCAAAAACACTAAATAAAAACTTTGTTCCAGAAAGGTCATTCATTCCAGTCAAGAATTATAGCATTCTTTAGCTATTTTCATTTCAACTACAATAATACAGCTTGCCGTATTGACTTGTTGGTTTGAATTTGATTTTCAAGACGCATGTGAATATAATGGAAACGCGAGGTATAGCCTTTTGAACCTTTCTCTAGTAAGAACCCATGTGAATCCTGACTGAGACAACCAATTACTTTGTACCAATCAACCAATCACTACAATCACTTTTTTAGCTGACGTTCCTCCTGCTCATATGATGATTCATTTCAAAACTTGTCATTTTATGCAAGATCAACTGCCCAACCCTTTGAAACTGGATAATGAGATCAACTATGAAGCGTTTGTATGATCTTCAGACCAAGAAAATTTTAATGAACTACTTAAAATCAAAATTTACCAGATGTGATAAAACGTTAAATGGTCCTAGCCTGGCTTTAAATTCTGAGCCATCCCTAAATTGATATTTATCATGAATATTATTGTTCTAGGTGCTGCGATTGTACCAAAACCTCATATTGAATGTTCAATAGTACATAAGAGAATTAAAAACTTATATGGCCGAGCAATCATCCTTACTCATCCATTTTTGTAAGGCATCAATAAACAATAGTTCATATAAGTAGAGTTGCTCGTCTGGATTTGCCAACGCCCCCGTACAAACAGGTTTTTCTGGAAAGTAATTCTAATCTAGAGGTCAATACATCTTTCAAAGAGGAACGAGTACGCAATACCGGTCCTAGTGTGATTGATTTTTTGGACAATTGCCTTTAGTCAAGACTAGTTTGTTATGAATGTGTCGTTGCCAAAGCTAACTCTCATTGGAAAAAAGGGGTATAAAGCTTTTTGTTTTTGATAAGAATTGCACAATGAATGTATCGTTTGACGTGGGCATTTTTATGAGCCAATCAGAGGTTGTTCAATATATGATAACTTGATTTGTGGTTGGGATTTGAATAAAAGAAATGGTTATGTTATTTTCTTGCTTGTATAGGAATTCCCATGTTATTTGCTTGCTTGTATAGGTATTCCCTTGTTATTTGCTTGCATGTATAGGAATTCCCACGTCATTTGCTTGCATGTATAGGTATTCCCTTGTTATTTGCTTGCGTGTATAGAAATTCCAATGTTATTTGCTTGCGTGTATAGGGTATAGGAATTCCCATGTTATTTGCTTGCATGTATAGGAATTCCCATGTTCTTTGCTTGCGTGTATAGGAATTCCCAAGTTATTTGCTTGCATGTATAGGAAATACCATGTTATTTGCGTGCATGTATAGGAATTCCCAAGGTAATTTGCTTGCGTGTATAGGAATTCCCATGTTATTTGCTTGCGTGTATAGGAATTCCCATGTTATTTGCTTGCATGAATAGGACTTGCCATGGTATTTGAGTTAAGTTATAGGAACTACCCTGGTATTTGCTTGCTTGTATAGGTATTCCCACGTTATTTTGCTTGCGTGTATAGGAATTCCCACGTTATTTTGCTTGCGTGTATAGGAATTCCCATGTTATTTGCTTGCATGTATAGGAATTCCCATGTTATTTGCTTGCATGTATAGGAATTCCCATGCTATTTTATGGGCGTAGTTCCCCCCTCCCATGGCATTATAAGAGGTTATGCCCCCTTCCTCTGCTATTACAGGAGCTTTTGTTCCTTCCTCTGCTATTATAAGGGCTTTTCCGTGTGGTGTTTATTTAATTGGTACATAGTAAAAAAAAAATTTTTGTGTTAAATAATTAGTATATATATCTTTTATATATTTTGAAAGAGCTGTACGAGGTTTGAGACACTCTTTTGCTTGATTCCGTTTGTTATTTCTGTACTTAGTGCTCATTAAAAACTATATTTTTGTGTTAAATAAGCAGTTCTTGTATCTTTTAAAAGAGCTTTACGGGTTTTGAAAGACTCGGTTGTCTAATTCCGTGTGATTTTTCTTTACTTGGTGCCCATTAAAAAAGTTGCTAGCGAAAACCCCGTGTGGATGAGTTGAAATAAAAAATTTTAACAAGAAATGGCTGAAAAGTGTTTTGGGGGGAGATGGGTTGATTGGCAGAAGGATGTATTAGCGAATTTAAAGTGGAGGGCGAGTTGCTAGCGAAAAAAAGCTAAGCTAATAGGGGTTTTTGACCGTAAACTCTAGTTTTTTGTAAGAAAATTATGGAAAATACAATTCGTTGGTTCATAGGTGAAACTTAAGTCCAGGTATGGATTGAAAAATAAACTATTTCTGTAGAATCTGAGCTAATAAGGGTTTTTGACCATAAACTCTAGTTTCCTGTAAGAAAATTATGGAAAATACAATTCTCTCGTTCAAATGTGAAACTTAGGTCAATTCTCTGGTTCAAATGTGAAACTTAAGTCCAGTTTCGGATACTCATAATAATGAGGACTTATGGATCTAATTCAATATTTTTTTTTCATAAAAACAAACTATTTTTTTTAAAACTTCGAAATTATTAAACTTTTTTTTTGTACGTATCTTAAGATGACAAAATATGCTTACGGCTCTAACAATTGTACTCTGTGATTGGTCAGAGACACAATGTGGCTTTCCCACTGGCATTCTATGTCCGGATATTGACACTACCTAGTCTATTGCATGTATTAAATCAGTGTTTTTTACGCAGTGGAACGATAAACACATAAGTCATATCTTTTAAAAAAGTGAAGATGGAGCATTTTAATAAAGTGTGTTCACATGTCAATGTTATTGTAGCATTGAATGCGGACAAAGAGAAGTATTTGAACTACAAGACAAGTAAAAATGGTAGCACTATTGGAAATATATGTGTGCATTGTCATGACAGTAAGGAATTTAATTTCTTTGGTGTACCAAAAAAATTCAAATCTTGTTATGGTGGATATGCAAGAGTGAGATATCCAGAGATGATAGCACTAAAAGAAAATGCCAACATAAAAATAATAGTTGATGAAGAAGGACATCTTCTTGCCAGTGCTTGTGGTAACATGCTACCTATTGTTACACCCCATCGTCAACTTTTGGGTATTAGCATTCAACAGAAGATCAAAAGAAGACATGCATACTCTTCTACTAATATCATATACCATATCTTGTTGACGTGTCGAATCTGTTAACTTTGTAAAAATAATGTTGGAATATACGGCGAAAGTGCAGTAAAATTGAAAAGGGCATTTTCAGAATATATTGCTGAGTACTATAATGATTAATCGATGAAAAATAAAGTACCAGCAAACTTCACTACCATTAATCAAACAATTAATGAACCAAATAATAGCAAAGATAAAGTGCATATTGAACATGTGGATGACCCCCCATTAGAAATGTGTTCACATGCTAGTGTTATTGTAGCATTGAATGCTGACAAGGAGAAGTATTTGAACTATGAAACAAGCACAAGTGGTAGCACTATCGGAAACGTATGCGTGTGTTTGTCATGACACTATGGAATTAAATTTCTTTGGAGTACCAAAAAAATCAATTATACAAATGGTGGATATGGGAAAGTATCATTTCCAGAGATGTTAGTACTCAAAGAGAATGCCAACATAAAAATAATAGTTGATGAAGAAGGGTATCTTCATGCTAGTGCTATAGGTAACATGCTACCTATTGATAGAACCTTTCGTCGTCTTTTAGGTATTAGCATTCAAATGAAAGCAAAGAGGAAAAGAAAGGCCTACTCTGCTACTAATATCATAAACCATATCTTGTCTACGTGCCTAAACTGTTACCTGTGTAAAAATAATGTGATAATAGACAGTGAAATTGCCAGAAAAATAAAAAGGGTATTGTCGGAAAATATCACTATGGAATATAAAGATGAAACGATGAAAACCAAAGCACTAGCAAACGTTACTGGCTTTGATCAAACAGTCAATGAATCAAATAATACCAATTACGAAAAGCATATTGAGCCTGTTCATGAGACACTAGTAAAAATTGTGTATGATTAAAAAGTGAATAATGATTATTCTAGTTATTACTAGATATGAGAATACAGTAAATCAACGCATTATATAAAAACTGGTAAAAAATTTTATGGGAACAAATTCAAAATGTTCGAACTTAATCACTGACGTTAATACGGCATCATACCATATTTTTTGTATTAATTTTATGAATAGAACTCTTTAATTAAAAAAATTACATTGTTATGTGTTCATTATTTTTAGAGTAAGCTAGCACATCAAGCGTTTAGAATGTCTATTAAAACATCGACGATGTAAGAAAAGGAATTTGCGTACATCTATTGTCAAACACATGGGATAACATTGTCAAAATCTAGGTATCAGAATGAAAAATTGTAGGTAAGTAAGTAAGCAAGTAAGTAAGTAAGTAAGGTAAGTAAGTAAGTAAGTAAGTAACAAACTCTTTCTTGAATTCACCTCATGGATACACAATGCAGAAATTTCATTTAAGAAATTATGAAAAAATTGTAAGCAAGTAACAAAAAATTGTAGGCAAGTAAAAAATCCTTTCATGAAGACACATCTCGGATACACAATACAGAAACTCCATTTAAGAAATTATCAAAAAATTGTAAGTAAGTAGCAAATTCTTTCTTGAATTCGCCTCTTGGATAAACAAAAAAAGTCAGTTCATTCAAGAAATTATGAAACAATTCTAAATAAGTAACAAATCCTTTCTTGAAGTTACCTCATGGATACACAACGCAGAAATTTCATTTAAGAAATTATCAAAAATTGTAAGTAAATAGCAAATTCTCTCTTGAATTCACCTCCTGGATCAATAAAAAAGACATTTCATTCAAGAAATTATGACAAAATTCGAAGTAATTAACAATCTGTTTCTTGAATCATTCTCCTGAATGCACAATACAGATATTTCATTTAAGAAATTACGAAAACATTTTAAGCAAGTAACATACTCTTTCTTGAATACACCTAGATTATACAATATTCGGATTAGTAGTTATAGAGATTATATAAACCTTAATATAAGTTTAGTATTCATTCTATAAGTAAACTCCTTGGTAACTAATATTTAACTTACATAAATTAAAGACCGAACCAAGTATCAGTACCTCCAAAACTGATTCTTGAAGTTACCTCATGGATACATAATGCTGAAATTTCATTTAAGAAATTATGAAAAAATTGTAAGCAAGTAACAAACTCTTTCCTGAAGTCACCTCGTGGATAGACAATGCAGAAATTTTATTAATTAAATTATGAAAAAATTGTAAGTAAGTAGAAAATTCTTTCTTGAATTCACCTGCTTGATAAACAAAAAGACATTTCGTTTAAGAAATTATGACAAAATTCCAACTAAGTAACAAACTCATTATTGTTTTCACGCCTTAGATAAGCGATGTAGAAATTTAATTCAAGAAATTATGAAAAAATTCTCAGTAAGTAACCATTTCTTTCTTAAAGTCAACTCTTGGATATACAATACTGAAATTTCATTCAATAAATTATGAAAAAATTGTAAACAAGTAACAAACTCTTTCCTGAAGTCACCTCTTGGATACACAATGCAGAAACTTCATTTAAGAAATTTTAAAAAATTGTAACTAAGTAAAAAATTTTTCTTGAATTCGCCTCATGGATAAACAAAAAAAGTCATTTCATTCAAGAAATTATGACCAAATTCTAAATAAGTAACATATCCTTTCTTGAAGTTACCTCATGGATACACAGCGCTTTATTGTTTTCACGACTTAGATACACTATGTAGAAATTTAATTCAAGAACTTATAAAAAAGAAAAGTAAGTAACAAACTCTTTATTGATTTTCACCTCTTGGATACAGAAAAAGACATTTCATTCAAGAAATTATGACAAAATTCTAAGTAAGTAAAAATTCATTCTTGAATTCGCCGTTTACAGGCAAAATACAGAAATTTCATACTATGGGACCTCTACACGTGATTAAACACGTTTTGAAACTACATGCTATTTGCTTGCCTTTCCTGGCACCTTTCCAAACGAGCGGGGATCCCCCACTGGTTCCTACACATTGCAAAAAAGTGAAGTCTCTGTGATGACACACACATAGAGACGAGACACGCACAGACACGACACACAAACAGAGCCATAGTGAGAGATATATCCAAAAAGTTGGGTTGATCTAGGTTCACTTAGAGTGGCGCGCCACTCTAAGTGAACCTAGATCAACCCAACTTTTTGGATATCTCTCTCACTATGACTCTGTTTGTGTGTCATGTCTGTGTATGTCTCGTATTTCTGTGTGTGTCATCACAGAGACGACATAGAGAATTCACTTTTTTGCAAGCTGTAGGAACCTGTGGTGGACCCCCGCTTGTTTTGGACAGGTGCCAGGTAAAGGCAAGCAAATAGCATATATTTTCAAAACGTGATTTATCCCGGGTCGAGGTCCCATAGTATGAAATTTCTGTATTGTGCAAGTAAACGGTGAATTCAAGAATGAGTTTTTTACTTACTTAGAATTTTGTCATAATTTCTTGAATGAAATGTCTTTTTCTGTATCCAAGAGGTGAAAATCAATAAAGAGTTTGTTAATTACTTCTCTTTTTTTAAAAGTTCTTGAATTAAAGTTCTACATCGTGTATCTAAGTCGTGAAAACAATAAAGCGTTGTGTATCCATGAGGTAACTTCAAGAAAGGATTTGTTACTTATTTAGAATTTTGTCATAATTTCTTGAATGAAATGACTTCTTTTGTTTATCCAAGAGGCGAATTCAAGAAAGAAATTTTTTACTTACTTACAATTTTTGATAATTTCTTAAATGAAGTTTCTGCATTGTGTATCCAAGAGGTGACTTCAGGAAAGAGTTTGTTACTTGCTTACAATTTTTTCATGATTTATTGAATGAAATTTCCGTATTGTGTATCCAAGAGTTGACTTTAAGAAAGAAATTGTTACTCACTGAGAATTTTTTCATAATTTCTTGAATTAAATTACTACATCATGTATCTAAGGCGTGAAAACAATAATGAGTTTGTTACTTACTTGGAATTTTGTCATAATTTCTTGAACGAAATGTATTTTTGTTTATCCAGCAGGTGAATTCAAGAAAGAATTTGCTACTTACTTACCATTTTTTCATAATTTCCTTAATAAAATTTCTGCATTGTGTATCCACGAGGTGATTTCAGGAAAGAGTTTGTTACTTGCTTACAATTTTTTCATAATTTCTTAAATGAAATTTCAGCATTATGTATCCATGAGGTAACTTCAAGAAAGAGTTTTTTACTTACTTAGAATTTTGTCATAATTTCTTGAATGAAATGTCTTTTTTATTGATCCATGAGGTTAATTCTAGAATTAATTTTCTAATTACTTACAATTTTTGATAATTTCTTAAATGAAATTTCCGCATTGTGTATCCACGAGATGTATTCAAGAATGAGTTTGTTACTTTTTTACAATGTTTTCGTAATTTCTTAAATAAAACATCTGTATTGTGCATTCAGGAGGAGGATTAAAGAAACAGTTTATTACTTACTTCGAATTTTGTCATAATTTCTTGAATGAAATGTCTTTTTTATTTATCCAGGAGGTGAATTCAAAAGAGAATTTGATACTTACTAACAATTTTCGATAATTTCTTAAATGAAATTTCTGCGTTGTGTATCCAGGACTTAATTTCAAGAAGTGATTTGTTACTTTTTTATAATTTTTTTTAAATTCCTTGAATGACATGTCTTGTGTTTGTTTATCAAAGACGTACATTCAAGAAAGAATTTGATAATTACTAATAATTTTTTTATAATTTCTTAAATGTAGCTTCTGTATTTTCTGTCCGAGAGATAACTTCAGAAAAGGATTTGTTACTTGCTTACAATTTTTTGTTACTTGCTTACAATTTTTTAATAATTTCTTAAATGAAATTTCTGCATTGTGTATACATGAGGTGGATACAAGAAAGAGTTTGTTACTTGCTTACTTACTTACTTACTTGCTTACGTACCTACTTACTTTCTTACTTACTTACCTACAATTCTTTATTCTGATACCTAGATTTTGACAATCTTATCCCATGTGTTTGACAATAGATGTATGCAAATTCCTTTTCTTACATTGTCGATGTTTTAATAGACATTCTAAAAGCTTGACGTGCTATCTTACTCTAAAAAATAATTAAAAAAAAAAAATGTAATGTTTTTAATTAAATAGTGTTATTTAGAATATTAATAAAAAAATATATTATTATACATTATTAATATAAATGATTAACTTTGGACATTTTGAATCTGTTCCAATAAAATGGTTCACCATGTTCTCTCTTGATATTGTAGTTATTGTCTTCTCTTAGTTCGTAATCAGTAGAATAATCACTATTCCATTTTGAATCATACACAATTTTTACTGGTGTCTCATGAACAGGCTCAATATTCTTATCGTCTTTGGCATTATTTGATTTATTGACTGTTTGATCAAAGACAGTAACGTTTGCTAGTGCTTTGTTTTTCATCGTTTCATCTTCATATTCCATAGTGATATTTTCTGACAATACCCTTTTTATTTTTCTGGCAATTTCACTTTCTATTATCACATTATTTTTACACATGTAACAGTTAAGGCACGTAGACAAGATATAGTTTATGATATTAGTAGCAGAGTAGGCCTTTCTTTTTCCTCTTTGCTTTCATTTGAATGCTAATAACTAAAACCCGATGAAAGGTTCTATCAATAGGTAGCATGTTACCTATATCACTAGCATGAAGATACCCCTCTTCATCAACTATTATTTTTAAGTTGGCATTCTCTTTGAGTACTAACATCTCTGGAAATGATACTTTCCCATATCCACCATTTGTATAATTGAATTATTTTGGTATTCCAAAGAAATTTAATTCCAAAGTGTCATGACAACGCACGCATACGTTTCCGATAGTGCTACCACTTGTACTTGTTTCATAGTTCAAATGCTTCTCCTTGTCAGCATTCAATGCTACAATAACACTAGCATGTGAACACATTTCTAATGGGGGGCATCCACATGTTCAATATGCACTTTATCTTTGCTATTATTTGGTTCATTAATTGTAACGGTAGTGAAGTTTGCTGGCACTTTATTTTTCATCGATGCATATTTATATTCATTAGTAATATTTTCTGCCAATGCCCTTTTTATTTTTCCGTCAATTTCACTGTCTATTACAACATTATTTTTACAAAGGCAACAGTTTCGGCACGTCGACAAGATATGGTTTATGATATTATTAGAAGAGTATGAATGTCTTCTTTTGATCGTCCGTTGAATGATAATACCCGAAAGTTGACGATGGGGTGTAACAATAGGTAGCATGTTACCACAAGCACTGGCAAGAAGATGTCACTCTTCATCAACTATTATTTTTATTTTGGCATTTTCTTTTAGTGCTATCATCTCTGGATATATCACTCTTGCATATCCATACTAACAAGAGTTGAATTTTTTTGATACTCCAAAGAAATTAAATTCCTTACTGTCATGATAATGCACACATACATTTCCAATAGTGCTACCATTTTTACTTGTTTCGTAGTTTAAATACTTCTCCTTGTCAGCATTCAATGCTACAATAACATTGACATGTGAACACACTTTATTAAAATGCTCCATCTTCACTTTTTTAAAAGATATGACTTATGTGTTTATCGTACTACTGCGTAAAAAATACTGATTTAATACGTGCAATAGACTAGGTAGTGTCGATATCCGGACATATAATACCAGTGGGAAAGCCATATTGTGTCTCTGACCAATCATATAGTACAATTGTTAGAGCCGTAAGCATATTTTGTCATTTTAAGATACGTACAAAAAAAAAAGTTGAATAATTTCAAAGTTTTAAAAAAAATAGTTTACTTTTATGAAAAAAAAAATATTGAATTAGAACCATCAGAACTCATTATTATGAGTATACGAAACTGGACTTAAGTTTCACATTTGAACCAGAGAATTGACCTAAGTTTCACATTTGAACGAGAGAATTGTATTTTCCATAATTTTCTTACAGGAAACTAGAGTTTATGGTCAAAAACCCTTATTAGCTCAGATTCTACAGAAATAGTTTATTTTTCAATCCATACCCGGGCTTAAATTTCACCTATGAATCAACAAATTGTATTTTCCATAATTTTCTTAGAAAAAACTAGAGTTTACAGTCAAAAACCCTTACTAGCTTAGATTTTTCACTAGCAACTTGCCCTCCACTATAACTTCGCGAATACGTCCTTCTGCCAATCAACTTATCTCCCCGAAAACGCTTTTCAGACATTCATTGTTAAATTTTTTTATTTCAAATCATAACATCTTGTTTTTAGCTCGAAACTCGGCCTCCACTATAACTACGCTATTACATCCTTCTGCCAATTAACCCATCTCCTCCAAAACACTTTTCAATCATTTCTTGTTAAAAAATTTCTATTTCAACTCATTCACACGGGTTTTTCCACATTTGAACCAGAGAATGGACCTAAGTTTAACATTTGAACGAGAGAATTGTATTTTGCATAATTTTCTTACAGGAAACTAGAGTTTACGGTCAAAAACCCATATTAGCTCAGATTCTACAGAAATAGTTTATTTTTCGATCCATACCTGGACCTTAGTTTCACCTATGAACCAACGATTTGTATTTTCCATAATTGTCTTACAAAAAACTAGAGTTTACAGTCAAAAACCCGTATTAGCTTAGATTTTTTTCGCTAGCACCTCACCCTCCACTTTAAATTCGCTAATACATTCTTCTGTCAATCAACCCGTCTCCCCCCAAAACACTTTTCAACCATTTCTTGTTAAAAATTTTTATTTCAAATCATCCACATGGGGTTTTCTCTAGCAACTTTTTTAATGGGCACCAAGTAAAGAAAAATCACACGGAATTAGACAACCGAGTCTCTCAAACCCCGTAAAGCTCTTTTAAAAGATATAAGAACTACTTATTTAACACAAAAATTTTGTTTTTAATGTGTACCAAGTAAAGAAAAACCACACTGAAAAGCCCTTATAATATCATAGGAAGGAACATAAGCTCCTGGAATAGCATAGGAAGGGGACATAAACTATTATAATAGCTTGGGGGGGGACATAAGCCCTTAAAATAGCATGGGAATTCCTATACACGCAAGCAAATAACATGGGAGTTCCTATACATGCAAGCAAATAAAATGGGAATTCCTATACACGCAAGCAAATAACAGTAGAATTCCTATAAAAGCAATCAAAATAACTTGTAAATTCCTATAAATGCAAGAAAATAACATGGGGTTTCCTATACATGCAATCAAATAACATGGGAATTTCTATACAAGCAAGAAAATAACATGGGAATTCCTAAGCACAAAAGCAAATAACATGGGACTTCCTATACACGAAAGCAAAAAAACTTGGCATTACATATACATGCAAGCAAATAACATGGGAGTTCCTATACATGCAAGCAAATAACATGGGAATTCCTATACACGCAAGCAAATAACATGGGAATTCCTATAGGCTACATGCAAGCAAATAACATGGGAATTCCTATACCCTATACACGCAAGCAAATAACATGGGAATTCCTATACATGCAAGCAAATAACATGGGAATTCCTATACACGCAAGCAAATAACATGGGAATTCCTATACATGCAAGCAAATAACAAGGGAATATCTATACCTGCAAGCAAATAACATGGGAATTCCTATACACGCAAGGAAATAACATAACCATTTCTTTTATTCAAATCCCAACCACAAATCAAGTTATCATATATTGAACAATCTCATTGTTCAATTCTTATCAAAAACAAAAAGCTTTATACCCCTTTTTTCCAATGAGAGTTAGCTTTGGCAACGACACATTCATAACAAACTAGTCTTGACTAAAGGCAATTGTCCAAAAAATCAATCACACTAGGACCGGTATTGCGTACTCGTTCCTCTTTGAAAGATGTATTGACCTCTAGATTAGAATTACTTTCCAGAAAAACCTGTTTGTACGGGGGCGTTGGCAAATCCAGACGAGCAACTCTACTCATATACACAGAAATGTTTGAGGGACAGCAAATCCAGCCAGCACTGTCTAATTGCATAGCCAGGACATCTGGAGCCTCCCTCCGGCTCTTCATTCATTTCCTCTTCCTTTAAGTGGCAAGATCAACCAAATTCTTACTCCTTTATACTCTTCAACTGAATTTTTTCGATTACCAGATATCCCTTAGCAAAAAACAAGCCCCATAAAATCCTACCGAAGCATCCAAGCCTTCCCCTCCCTAAAAAAAGAACTGAAACGCTAGATTCCTTCACTGCTTCAATACAATTTCACTTTCCCCTATTTTATCCCTGTAGAACACCATCCCTACATTTTATTACATGCAGTTACTCCATTACTGCGACTCAGGTTTAAGAGATAAGCCTTTCCTCAGATTCTAATCCCATTTTGTCATTCCAATACATTTCTGGTTGTCAAGTAGTGTGATCTTACCACATTTAAATAAACTGAAACAGCCAGATAAAATTAGTGTTTGCTAAATTGTGATAAACATATCCGTCCCTAATGGGCAAATACAAACAATTAACTATAGCCTAAAAATAAAAGATGCACAAGAAAAAATAGAATTTCCAAAGACTGAAGGGTGTTAACAACCAAAAATCTTTATAAAACTCATCAAAAATTTGTTATATATATTTTTGTTACTTTTTATGGGAGTGACAAAATTTCGGGGGGGGGGGGGGGTTCCAACTCAGTCACAGATTTCGAAAGATTTGAAATCTTTTTCCAACTAATTTCAAAAGATTTGGCATATTCGGTCTCTCAAGGTAAAAGAGAATGTTTGAAGGTACCTAACCTTTAACAGGTCGCTTAGAGCCACACACATTCCCAATTTCACTCATAGGTACATAATATCTGACGCAATTGAGAAGAAACAAAACTGCTTATACAGAGGCTGCTCAAAGGACCAAGGCCGGGGCGGGGGTGAAATCCCATCATTTAAACGACTCCTAGGTCACATTATACGACTCTTGAAAATTTATTATAATAAATATTCTATCATTTACACTTATCTGCGGAGACAAACAAGACACAAGTTACTGACAAAAGTTACGTTTGTGGTTTCATGAAGGTAGCTGCCGTTGTAAATGTAAGTAATTGTATATTTTATGTTGGTCTATTTTAGTTTTATATATATTTTTTAGTCATATTTTCAGTTTCAGTTTCTAGTCTTTTTTTTCTATGCTGAAGACGCCTTGTGGTATAGGGGCGAAATATTCGTTTGATTTTTGTTTCTCTTCGTTTTCATTTATTGACCATAGACCGGTTTGTCGTCTTTATATTTATTTCTCTTTTTTTGTGAAATTTTCTGTTGCTATCCTGATCTTGTAAATGATTTTTTTTTTTTTTTTCACAAAGATGAGACAAGCGATAAATTTGAAGATTAGAATCCTTTTCAGAAGGTCGCTAGCTTGTGCCTTCAACTTTGTATCGGTGTTCTTTATTTGTTTTGTTTCGTAAATGGCTGAAACTATTACTTCAAACTAAGTAACTACTGCTTGTATGGTTTCAGCCCTTACAGTTTACCAGTCCGTGATAAGTTTCAGAGATTAAACCTGTTTTCAATCAAGAGAGTTTTCCTTTTAGGGTGGCAAAATGCTTTGTAGATGAAGAGAAGAACATATATGTTTTGTCAAGGATGTTGAAAAGCTCAACGATCCAAAGAGATGAATTGTCACTATGTTCTATAAAAATGATTAGTCTGTGGGCCTGTCAGGAAAAACAAGGAAAAAAGCGAACAAGAGCTTAAGATATTTCCTGCCGGGCTAAATTACATTGATGAGAGATCGCACTTACATAGTAATAAGACTGGAAGGCTAGTTTATCCAGAGGAATTCCTCTTCTTAACAATGTTACTATTATACTTTCTAACATACCCCGCACGGTTTCGTCATTAGCCTCGCTAACATCTAATGTTATCTTTGAAGGTGTCCCTTCCGTGCAGGTATTGCAGATTACGCCCACAAGCTTATCAGTATGTAAAGCATCGGACATCGTATCACAGAATAACATTCTGAATCCAAATTCCACGAGGATCTTCTCCCTGACTTCTGTTGAAAGAAAGTCAATGAACTCGTTCTGAGGCATTGTGGGTATACCTAGTCCTGCCTTAAATATTGATACAATGTATTTGACTAAAAAAAATTAAACTACTGGTTTGATCTGAATTTTTTTTTTCGCATTCAAATTCTAGCGAGGCTATATAGAGCGGTGGCACTCCCACATATTCTTTACCTGTCCCCTGTATGGGAATGGTTTACGGAAACAGAGCGACTAAAGGCTAGATCTGCGTTCTGCAAATATTTAAAATTTCTGTTACGAGTACCGCTGTTTGAGAGAAATACATTTCTCTTGGACAAGTATCTTATTCCAGAGCCTCGTGAAGTTGCGGTACCGCAGGAAACCAATGCTAGAAAAGGTGCACTGGAGTACCTTTACGATTTCCTTCTGTTGCACGTCATGTACGAGCTGTTAATGTATATAGTGTATATAATCTAATCGTTTATTTTTCAAGTAATGTTTTTTTTTTTGTTTTTCCCTTACTCCATCATGTTTTTGTTTTTTTGGTGGGCTAAAATAAACTATCTATCTATAAATGAACTACAAACTACAAAAAAAAAATCAAAACGCCCGCCATTTGCCTGAATACACCAACAAAGACTGTTAGATCATTCATCGATCGCTGTACGGACGAACCTGAGAAAATTTGCCTGATTTTTGAAATAGGGGGGAATCACCCCCTAAAATTCAAGACATCTTGATGAAAATCACACAATCAGATTCAGCGTACCAGAGAAACCTACTGTAGAAGTTTCAAGCTCGTATATACAAAAATGTGGAATTTTGCTATTTTTGCCAGAAGACATATAACAGATGCGTGTTTATTAGTTTTTTGTTGTTTTCTTTTCCCAGGGGTGATCGTATTGAAATAATGGTCCTAGAAGATCGGGAGAGGGCGCATTCGAACGGCAGTTAAACGTTCTAGTGCTCTTTTTAAGTGACAAAAAAAATTGGAGGACAACTGGCCCCCTTCCCGCTCCCATTTATTTAACATTTAGACTTGTATCAATATTTATGGCAGGACAAGGTAGAGAAATGTGTGTGGCCTATATCGGGTATCAAGAGCTGCCACATATCTCATTAGAAGTTGAATAATTTGGACAAAGTTGCCGTTTTGTTCTTCAGTTTTGTTCTTCAAGTTATCCTCCTGTTTGTTTCTTCACCTTTTGCTTGCTGCAAAACCGTAGTTTGGGTGTTTTTATCAAGTAAGAAATCCCCATTACTGCTTTTATTGACGAAGTGACAAAAATATAACTAAGCGCTTTTTGTGACTCTGAAGAGAAATGACTTGCTAGTTTTCCTTTCTTCGCTTTTACTTTGCTCTTCATTTGGTGCCATTACCGCAGACTGTCTTCCAACCAAGCTTTTTTGGATTGGTCGCTCCTGAGACAGCTGGAGAAAAGGAAACACAGGAAGCAGAAGGTAGCATCTTTCTCAATATTGTGTTCTAAGAATTGGTAATCATCATACCGTCCCAGATGAAAATGCTACTGTTTCATTTTTTATTTTGAAGAATCAACTGGGAATACGCTCAACTTTGGTTGATTAAGACCACATGAAATAGGGTACTTCCTTTGGTTTTCACTAAAGATTGGCTTCCTTATTCCTCGACCATTGTGAACTATACTTTCAGAATCGTCACTGCAACTTTCGATAAAACACCACTAACTGTTGAAATATTAAGAAATTCTTCAGTGAAATTGACTGTTAATTCTGTACATACCTCAAAGACAGGAGATTATGCAGATTGTATTTCCACCAAGATATCTCTTGCATTCAACGTAAAATGTTCCCAGACAGTCTTAACAATGTCATTAAAACCAACAACTAATTATATAATGTATTCAAGCTCGGTAAAATATTTAAACGATACCTTGTTGGGTCTTTGATCAGAAGCGTCTTGCCTGATATTTGACTCCTTCTTATAATCTGTGTTAATCGATGGCTCGACATCGAAATTACCGCAAAGAGCAGGAGGCACATATTTGGAATAATTTCTTATCTAATTTCTGTTCGTTAGAAGTTTTAATGTTGCTCACTATTTAGACCTAGCCAAAAACTTACCTCTCGACTTGAATGAGCTATCCCAGAGCCTTCAAAAGCACCCCTGTTCTAGGGGAAAAAATTATGGGTGCACAGCCAAGTCTTGCTTGTCCTTCTCAAGAGTTGTATCCCTCTCAGCCTCGTACTGTAACACAGTTTTTTTTCACTATCCTGTATACACTTGCTTTAAAAGGGATTCCTTATCTTTGAATTCTAATTACTTTTCCATTGTGTTTAGAAATTTTCTTGCCTTCTTTTCCGCTCATAGTCAAAGTTTGGCCGACGATAGATACGCATAACCTTGTCTTTTGCTTTGGGTTTGTTCATATTATCTTGTCAGGCTTCAGTTGAATTTCCCCAAACTACTGAACCATCAGACAGAAATAAATCATATAGGAGCTTAAATATATTTTTAAGGCAAGATGATAGGCTTCCAGACCAGTCCCTTTAAACCTGGTTTAATTTAAACGACTGTTTAAATCTGAGATTATTAAAAAGAAGAATTAAACGATAAAATAAACAATTCTATCTACATTCAAATTTAGTTTTCAGTATCTACGACTGAAGCTAAGTAAGGCTAAAATCATCTACTTTTCTACTGAGAAGTCTGAAAATCCCAGTCTTTCGAGGAGAAGAAAATACAACGTAGACTGGCTCTGACTGAATTGAGCACTTGGGAACTGGGTAAGGCCAAACTAGATGACTTAAATGACTTCACAAAAGTAGGGGCTAGATCCGAACGACCAGACAAAGTAAATCATATGCGAGCATAAGCAGGTTTTAAGGCATGAGTTGCAACCAGTCCAATGCCTTTAAACCTGGTTTAATTTAAACAACTCTATTGAAAAACGACATCAGAAAATTAAAATTAAACGATAAAATAAAACGACTCTATTCTATTTACAAGTGGATTTTGGTATTTGATATCTACAACTGAAGCTGAGTTTTGTCAAAATCAGCCATTTCTTTACCGAGAAGTTTGAAAATGCAAAAGTGTTTGCACATTTGCATTTCATTCATGCAAAAGTGTTTGCATTTCCTTCTCCTGGGAATGAAATACAACTTAAAATGTCTCATAATTGAGTACCTGGTACTTCAATGACGTCAAAACGAACGACTTATAAGACTTTCCAAAAACCAGGAGGGGGTGATTAACCCCTCCCCCTGTGCTTATAAGATCAGAAACAACTAAATAATATTCAATAGTTTATATTTCAATATTTCATGTTAAATGAATAAAGAAAATTGTAACAATGGAAAGTGAGTAAGTGAGTAGCTTGTAAATATGATTACAGATCACACTATTAGAGGCAAAGAAAAGAAGGCTCAAAAAACGAGCCTGAAACGTTGTAATTATTTAAAAATCCAATAATTATCTAGTTTATAATTAGTTTTAGACAAAAAACTCGAAAATAAATTACTCAAAGGTTGCACTGTTAAAGATGAAATAAAAACATTTATGTATACCTCAGTGATTTAGCCACTAATATCGTCTAGAGTAGCAAATTTTCAATTCTAACCATTTTAACAAATTATGCCAATAATAATCAATTTTTGTTGCCCTCTATACACAACAAAAATCCCATAAAGAGGAATATAAGAAAATAAAAATAAAAACAAAAAGGGCACAGAAAAAAAAAAAACACACACAGTCATTGATAACTTTAACTTTCAAACACTTTTCAGCATCCAGTTCCAGTTCCAAAATTTTTTGTAAGGGTATATGGACTGCCTAATTAGTCCATTCACCTCATTGACTCCACAAAAATTTCTTCAGGTGAAAATAAAATATCCTCCAATCCGCTATCAATGGATTCTCCTTATGAAATCACTAATTTTAGTTATGTTTTGTGGGATATGCGGGTACTTGAGCTGCCTGCCCCCAGCAGTTTAAGGCCTATAGGCTGGCCCGTATCTATTCAGCTCTTCCCACTCATTCCTGCTCTCTGAAATAAACACTAATGAATCAACCCTTTTTCCATTGTCTTTTTCAAGCTTTAGTACATGGGTCAAACATTATAAGATATCACAACTAGAGACGCTAGGCACTTGAAAGAAGACAAGTCAGTGGAAAATCGAAAATTCTGTTGCAGTGGTCAGCAAATCTACGTGACACTTCGTCTACTTTTTGACAAATCTCAAAAACACCATACCGTCGTGAAATGTAACCAGCCTATTACGAGTCCTAAAGAACAGCGGTCGGATTTGTTTTATATCAGATGCAGAGAAAAACTTCCAAACAGGTTCTTCTAAGGACCTTCAGATAGCGCATCAGGAATATGCTGCTGGGCAATACGAGCCTGAAATAAAATAGCAAGATCTTCAAACAATTTTACTGTCCAGTATATCAGATGACCGGGTTGCAGGCCGTCTGAACCTGATGTTTTACCTTGTTTAAGACAGCAAATATGTGCCTCAATAGGTGCTGGTGTGATATAGTTTCTAGCATGGCTTAACTTTGCAAAATGACCCAAAAGTATAAATCTAAATGTTGTGTCAAGAGGAGGTGGATCGTCAGAAAATAATGAGGAAAAATGACTTTCCCAAGAGCCTAAATCAATCGGACTGTACTCAGATGAAGAAGTCAAGGTAAGTTTTGACACATGACACCACAACAGCTGGGGATTATTTTTAATATCCCGCCAAAGATTGTAGATTTTACGCCGTTTCCATTGCCGCACAGCATTCTTATATACACTCTTTGTATATTTTACGATTTGAATTAAACTACCTGACCATGGATAACCGAAGTCAGCCCAAATACGAAACCAGAACTTTTGTCAATGTTTAGCACCGTGAAGTTCAACGTCTTCACTCCACCCTTTTTTACGTGTCCCAACTCAAATTTTTGGTTAAAGGAAGAGAGACTGAAGCAGAAAACTTGATTGAATGAATTCCGCCAAGTAAATATCCAAATCCAATTTACAAATAATTTAGCCTTAATATGAAATTTGAATGACGAAAATTGATTATGACATCTTATTTGATTATTGCTTGACACTGATGATATATCTATTAGTTAGATAATCTACATTTTCCAAAAACATTTAGTTTTAACAATAACAGCTTCTTTTAAACCTAATAGAGTTTTCCATGTCTTACTTACCTATCAAGCAAGTGTCTATCATGGGGATCTTTGACCGACAGGAGAATTTCAATTGCCCTTAATGAACCAGATGTTAAAAAATAGTCGAAGAAACCATTCACAGGCCATGCATCCTTATCTATAAAAACAAAAAACTTGTCAAAATGGAACAATAGAAAACATAAAAACAAATAATAGCTTAAAATTTAGAAGTATCAAATCCAGGCACATCAGTTGAAGGCAAGCATGTGTTCATAGAACCCAGAGTTCATTCAAAATTGGTCATCCATAGTTCTATGCAACCATTTCTGAAAGCTATCTTACAAGAATTGGACGTTTTGATTTCCTCAAATTTGAGATAGTTGCTTTGAAAATGAAAAAAAAAATTCTGTAAGGAGAGTCTTCTTACTGATTAAAATTTAAGTTTCATATTTAAAAAACTTAGAGCATGCAGTCTCTGCCTAAAAAAATACATTTAAAATTCAATTGTACAAAGTTTGCTCGTGAAAATTCATAAATCCTTTTTGAATGCAACCAAAAACTCACATTAGAAGAGAATCAGTTGAGAGACAAAAGGCAACAACAGATTGATAGCATAACTACCAGAGGAGAGAGGGATCTCAGGGGGGGGTAAATTTCAGTAGGGGCATTTTATAGGGAGCTACATAACAATGACAACATCTGCAATACTTGAGATGACTACAATAATATAAAGATAATGATAACAATAACCAAAGAAATGGGCATCTTCTTTAACCTTGTCAAGATCAGTGTCAATCTTGAAAATGTGGCTGGTGTCATTACTGCTATTGTCATTGTTTTTTACTTTGCAAGAAATCATCATATCAACCATTATCATAGTTGTTTTAAATCATTATCAGTCTCATTATTATCACTAAAAGATTTCAAAATACCAGCACAAAGCAGTATATTCCTGAAACATCTCTATCTCTCCATTGTTTCCTCCATCGATCTGTTGTGAGATTTCCTCCATGTATTTCGTTGGGTTGGATTTTGTAACATGTGAGTCGTCCTTCAGTTAAATCAGGGCTCTACATGAGTTGAATCTAGTTATTGAATTATGCAGAGTTGATTTATGCATGGGTTGACTTAAAAGTATGTATGACTTGTATGACAAATAATGAATTTAGTACATTCCTAAAAAAAAATTTAATGACTACTAATGTAAACCTTGGGCAGTAACATCATAAACTATTATTCACAGTTGATAATAAAAAAAACTTTTTTTTTTAAATACTCATGCCCTTACATCTCAAATTTTTAAAACAAACAAACTTCCAAGGCTCAATATTTATAAATATTAACAAAAAAGCTTTTTCAACAAAATAAGTTTTTCAAAGAAAATTAAAGAACTCCATTAAACCAAAAATGAGCAAAAATGAAACCAAATAATCTACCAAGCATGAAACTACCACACATCAGCATCGATAAATAAATGAAACCCAAAATAAACAGAAATTAGAATAAATAACCGAGTCCATCTCAAAACTAGCTGAAATTAACATGAGTATGGCTCAAAATCCCTATGCATTCCCATGGTCAGGACATAGTTTACACTTTACTAAAAAAAAAATAAAAAAAATGAAAATGACGTAGAAACGTTGACGTTTCTACGTCAAGGCTTTCTAGAAACACCTTATATGCCCCCAGGACATAAATTACAACCCTTGCCCTGAAGGTTATGAGGGGGTTGTCATCCTCAAAGACCTAATTTCCAGAACTTTCAACTACGTTGAACAAAATGGTTATCTCAAAATTGTGATTGGATGTGTTTGGGGAAACTGTGGGCTTGAGAATGGCGCTAGTTGCTCTCCAATCACTTTCAACAACTAAAAAAGGCAATAACCCTTTCAATTTCCAATCGATTGAGCCCTTTTGAAGTTTCTACGGCAATGCTTTCTATAAAAACCTTATATGCTCCCAGGGCATAAATTACAACCCTTGCCCTGAGGGCTAGGGTTGTTATCCTCAAAGACATAATTTCCGGACCTTTCAACTATGTTGAACAAAATGGCTATCTCAAAATTTTGATTGGATGTGTCTGGGGAAGTGCTGAGCGTGAGAGGGGGGTTAGTTACCCTCCAAGCACTTCTGACTATTAAAAAGGGCACTAGTTCTTTCAATTTCCAATCGAATGAGCCCTTTTTGAAGTTTCTACGACAACGTTTCCTGTAAAAACTTTATATGCCCCAAGGGCATAACTTACAACCCGTGCCCTGAGGGTTGTGAGGGGGATTGTCATCCTCAAAGACCTAATTTCCAGAACTTTCAACTACGTTGAACAAAATCGCTATCTCAAAATTTTGGTTGGATGAGTTTGGGGAAATGGTGGGCGTGAGAGGGGGGTTAGTAGCCCTCCAATCACTTCCGACTATTCAAAATGGCACTAGCCCTTTCAATTTCCAACTGAATGAGCTCTTATTTAAGTTTCTATGACAGCACTTTCTATAAAAACCTTATATACTCCCAGGGCAAAACTTACAACCCTTGTTCTGAGGGCTGTGGGGGGAGTGTCATCCTCAAAGACATAATTTCCGGACCTCTCAACTATGTTGAAAAAAATTGTTATCAAAATGTTCATTGGATGTGTTTGGGGAAGTGCTGAGCGTGAGAAGGGGGTTAGTTGCCCTCCAAGCACTTCTGACTATTAAAAAGGGCACTAGTCCTTTCAATTTCCAATCGAATGAGCCCTTTTTGAAGTTTCTACGACAACGTTTCCTGTAAAAACTTTATATGCCCTCAGGGCATAACTTACAACCGTTGCCTTTAGGGTTGTAGGGGGTTGCCATCCTCAATGACCTAATTTCCAGAACTTTCAACTACGTTAAAAAAAAACGCTATCTGAAAATTTTGGTTGGATGAGTTTGGGGAAATGGTGGGCGTGAGAGGGGGGTGAGTTGCCCTCAAATCACTTTCGACTACTGACAAGGGCACTAGCCCTTTCAATTTCCAACTGAATGAGCTCTTTTGGAAGTTTCTACAACAGCACTTTCTATAAAAACCTTATATGCCCCCTGGGAAAAACTTACAACTCTTGTCGTGAGGGCTGTAGGGGGAGTGTCGTCCTCAAACACATAATTTCCGGACCTTTCTAATACGTTGAACAAAATGACTATCTCAAAATTATGATTGGATGTGTTTGGGGAAATGGTGGACGTGAGAGGGGGGTTACTTGCCCTCCAATCACTTTTGACTATTAAAAAGGACACTAGCCCTTTCAATTTCCAATCAAATGAGCCCTTTTCGAAGATTCTACAACTACGCTTTTTATAATAAAAACCTTATATGTCCCCAGGGCATAACTTACAACCCTTGCCCTGAGGGCTCTGAGAAGGTTATCATCCTCAAACACCTAATTTTGTAAAACGTTTAACTACGTTGAATAAAATGGCTTTGTAAAATTTTTGATTGGATGTGTTTGGGGGAAAGTTTGGCATGAGAGGGAGTTTAGTTGCCCTCTAATCTACTTTCGACTATTAAAAAGGGCACTAGCCCTTTGAATTTCCAATCGAATGAGCCCTTTTTCAAGTTTCTCAACAAAGCTTTCAATAAAAACCTTATATGCCCCAAGGGCATAACTTGCAAACTTGCAAAGTGGCATCCTCAAGGATATAATTTCTGGACATTTCAACTACTTTGAACAGAATGGCTATCTCAAACTTTTGATTGGATGTGTTTGGATAAATAGTGGGCGTGGAAGGGGTGTTAGTTGCCTTCCAACCACTTTTGAATAATAAAAAGGGCATTAGCCATTTCAATCTTCATTGGAATCATTCCTATTTAAAGTTTCTACGACAACGCTTTCTATAAAAACCTTACAGTCCTCCAGGGCATAAATTACACCCTTTTCTCGGAGTGCTATGAGGAGGGGGGGTGTCATCCTCTAAAAATATGCCAAAAATATAATTTCCAGAACTTTCAACTATGTTGATTAAAATGGCTATGTCAAAATGTTGATTGGATGTGTTTGGGAAAATGGCGGGCATGGAAGGCGCTAGCCATTCCAATTTCCAATCGAATGAGCACTTTTCGAAGTCTATATGACAACTTCTTTGATACGAAGTGTCCTGGTATGAAAAAAAAAAATTTGATATGAAGTCCCTAAAAATGTGTGAAGGAACGGTGGGCGGGAGAGGGGGGTTAGTTGCCTTCCAATTACTTTCAACTATTAAAAAGGGCACTATCCCTATGAATTTCCAGTCAAATGAGCCTTTTTTCAAGTTTTTATGGCAATGCTTTCTATAAAAACCTTATATGCCCCAAGAGCATAACTTACAACTCTTGCCCTGAAAACTGTGGGGGGAGTATCCAGCTCAAAGATATCATTTACGGACCTTTCAACTGCGTTGAACATAATGGCTATCTCAAAATTTTGACTGGATGTGATAGGGGAAATGTTGGGCATGGAAGGAGTGTTAGTTGCCCTCTAATCACTTTCCACTATTAAAAAGGGCACTAGCCATTTCAATTTCCAATCGAATGAGTTCTTTTTGAAGTTTCTATGACAAACCTTTCTATAAAAACCTTATATACCCCCAGGGCATAATTTACAACCATTGCACTGAGGGCTGGGGGGGGGGCTCGTCATCCTCAAAGACCTAATTTTAAGAACTTTCAAGAACATAAAACAAAATGGCGTTCTCAAAAGTTTGATTGGATGTGTTTGGGGAAAAGTTGGGCGTGAGAGGGGGGTTGGTTGCCCTCCAATCACTTTTGACTATTAAAAAGCAAACTATCCCTTTTAATTTCCAATCAAATGAGCCTTTTTTGAAATTTCAACGACAACACTTTCTATAAAAATCTTATATGCCCCCAGGGCATATAAAACATGTTAAATTTTGAAGAAAAAAGTTTGATATCTGGTTCAAAGACTAAAGAGCCTATTTTTATGCACTGCACAATATGTCCAATTGAACCAACTTTTTTATTGATGTACTGCAATTTAACAGATCTTTGATTATTCAAATTTTAAACAAAAATGTTCTCAATAAAAGCATAAAAACAAAAGAGATTTCCAAAATAGATTAGCCTAAGCTCTAATGGATCATTATTAGAGTTACCTTGAAGTAACATGTTAAAAATGATGTTTGAATCATGGCTAAAATCAGTTCTGCTGGAGCAGTGGTAAATAATGCAACCAAATTTTAGGCTAGGGTATAAATGAGTTTCAGACAAAAGACAACAAGATCTAGGCAAGATCTTTTCAATACATAAAAACAGTTCATCAAGGAGCTGAACAGTTGCCTATTATATTTAAATACATATTAGCTTCTTGATGAGATATTCATTTTCACACTTCAAATGAGTATTGAAGGTTTTACCCAGGCCCCTATTGCAACCCTACAGAGTTATGAACAGCCATTCTGTTATAACTAGGGATTCCATAGTGTAAAGCAGTACACTTTGAAGCACTAATAAACACAGAATTACAACTACTACTACTAACATCTCACTGCAGCACCAGGCTGCCTGGGGCTGCACAGCTATACATACTCCTCCTCCATCCCAATCTATTCAGTCTCTCTCCTTATACCCTCCCAGGAAGTTTCGATTTCCCTTACAACATCCTCCCACTCCAACCAAGGACAACCTGCTTTCTGCAATATGTCACTCTTCAGCCACAGAAGATGTCCTAGCCATCTCAATATTTCCCTCATTATAGCCCTAGAAAGCAGGATTGAATCACACCTGTCATACAGCCTACTGTTTGAAATATGGTCAGTCAGTAAGGTACCCCAAACAATCTGTAAGCAATTTCTGTAAGCAAAATCTAGCAAAACTTCCTCTGTTTTTTTGGAACACCCAGGCTTCAGAACAATACTTGACCACTGTCATCACTGTAGCTTCCAATATTCTTATCTTGGTTTGCAGACTTATCTTCTACTCTTCCAAACTTTTTCCAACTGTGAAAAAACACCCTGGGCCTTGGCTATTCTACATTAAAAATTTTTGCTGTATCCACCATCTTTACTAATAATATTACCTAGGTATGGTAAGAGAGGCTGTCCACATGATTGATCTTTTCATTAGCCAACGTTTTTTTTATCTTCACTAACTCCTAGCTGTAGTAACTTAGTCTTCTAAACATTAATTTTCAAACCTATTCTAGCACCCTGAACTCACAAACCCATAAAAGTCCATTTATATTGCTCACACTTTCATCTATGATGCTTAAATCTTTGGCATAATCTGCCCTAGGATGGATGATAGAGGTAATCATCAAGAAGTGATAAGAATCATTTTTATACAACTCTGAAAAAGTTATGCCAACTTTGCCTCTCAAAAAGATTATCTGTCTTGGCTTTACTCTAATTAGCATTGACTCTCAAGTCTTTCATCACTATCAACAAGTCGATAATTTGAAGTTTTACTTCCCAATTTGATTCAGCGTTTTCCCATTGCCTTTGCTCTGCTCCTTAAGACAAAATCCATATAAATGAGGATATTATAACACAACCCTGCTTAACTCCTTATTTAATTTGAAGCCAGCCATTAACCTCATTAACCCCATCCTACCTCAACCACAGCAGTGTTATTCTTCTACATAGTACTTATCACTATAGTGTATTTGTCTTGTATACCATACAAGGATCAGACCTTTGCTTATGCTCTTCTATCAGATGAATCAAATGTTTTCTTGTAATCTATAAAATTGAGGACAAAAGGTCTTGGATGACTCAGGCACTTCTCAATTATTAATCTAAGAGTGAAAAGTCAATCAACACATCCTCTACCCTTCCTAATACTGCACTGTTCTTCTTTTAAAACTTTATCTACAGCATCTCTAAGTCTAAAATGTATCATCATGTTAAGTAATTTGCTAACTACAGAAACCAGGCTAATATCTGTATAGTTACCACACTTGCTCTTATCATCTTTTTTATACAGGGGTTTGATTAGGTTTATCCTAAACTTGCTAGGTACTTCCCTTTTTTAAATCATATTTATAATCTTAAGTAACTCATTTCTAACCTTATAACCATCATATTTAAAAAACTCATTTACCCCACTATCAGCACCAGGGGTCTTATTATTTTTTTAATCCTTTTAGTGCTGTATTTTATTACAAGATAAATCTTCCTTCCCATCCAAGGTGTCACAGTTTAATTCTCCTCTCTTTTAAAAATAATGCACTTTCACTAATATTCTCCCCTACAACACTATCAGCAACTTGCATTCCTATATACCCTAGTATCTTGTATTGATCCTGCCACTCTTTGGTTTACAATAACAAAATCATAAAGGTTAGCTGTCTTACAATCATGTGAATACTATATAAACTTATGGGCCATTTTATGACCAAATAGCCTACTATATTGGTTTATAACCACATTATTATACCTACAAAATTGCAGCAGTTTATAGCCATTACTGTTTTCTTTTTGTACACCAAATTTACCTAAACTAGGTTACCATGTATCTCTATTTCTGCAAACCTGGGCATTAAAATCTCCTACTAAAAACATCAGATTTCTACCTGGGATCCTGTGTATTTGCTCCTACAGCTGGAAGTAAAATTCATCAGAGCCACTTCTATTTCTGTTGGTCCATTCTACAGGAGCATATACTACTATGACTGGTACCCTGCACTTTTTACTCATAAAATGAGCAACTACCATTTTATTAATACCTTCCCACACTAGACAAGACTTAGCAGCTTCCTTATTCATCATGAGCCCTGCTCCCAGTTTATGTGCTCTAACCTTCCTGCCTGAGTAAATAAATTCTATATCACCTAACTTTAAGTTTCGTAACTCTTGGATATGAGTTTCTGAAACTCCTAATAAGTCCAATTTGAAGCATCTGAATTCATCAGGCAAAATTTTAATTTTTCCTGATGTTATTTTTAAAAAACGGTTATTTTTAATATTGTAACCCACTAAAACAGACCAAACCAAGAAGAAGTTTCCATTAATCAGAACCAAGTGTAAATGTTGTGTTGTTTACTAGGCTATAATTTCCTAATCCAATCCAACAGAATGATGAATTTTGATATAGCTACACATTTTCAGACAACAATAATAAGAGAGAAGAGCAAAAACCAATAAAGAAACAGAACCTACAAAACTCTCCTCTAGAGCATGGTACTACAGAGGAGAGTTCCATTGGTCCCTGTGTTATACACAGGCACCAATGATGATTAACCATTATTTACTTAGATCTACCATACAGTACTTAAAATCAGAAATACATGATAACACTCAATTTATAGTTCAAAATGATTTACATTCTTGAACAATTAATGGTATAAACAAATTTTACAGCAAAACTGAATTATTATGTTGTTTGTTTGGCAAAATAAAATTACTATTCAAAAGTTTTGATGTCATTAAAGGTTGATGTATTAATATTGAAATGCAAAGAATCTAGAAAATAGTCTCTTTTTTGTTTTAGCCTACAATCCAAATTATTGTTTCATGTGTAGAGGGTAACAATTATGCCAATTTGATGGGTACATACTATAAGGTCATTAAGCCTTTACTGGTTGACTCTGCCTTCTTAACATCATTATATCAGCCATAGACAAGTTAAGCTTCATTTTGGTTATTATACTCACTTACTTTTTCTTGGTTTTAGCTTCAGAATTTAATAAAGTCTATTTTAAAATTACACTAGTTGCAAATGATTGCATTTGCATGCTTAGTAGTTGCAAAGGTAATCTTCTTCAGTGACCATTTCAAAATCTTCTTTAGTGTCAACTTAAAAGTGGATACATAATCAAATTAAATCCAGAAATTTAAATATCACAGAAAAAGAGAAAACATAGTTATCACACCATTACAAGAGAGGATGGGTAAGGGGGGGGGGGTTCTTCCCTACCAGAAAATTAAAAACATGGTCAATATTTGAATACAAAACAAATGTTTATGAGAAATAAGACAAACCAATGAAACCAGCAAAGCTTTTATAAATATACTACAGCTATATCTGGCCTTATTACAGGGGAGGGCAACTGGGGTTCATTTGCAAGGGTAATGATTAGCAAAATTCAAATCAGTGTTGAAAGGCATGTCAAGTTGTATGATCATCTTCCTGCAAGCAGAGTTCCCTAAACATTGATAATTTTATCATGTAATTTCTGGGGTCAGACCTATGTATGATTTAAACTTACCCAAAAACATCTTTCAGCATTAGTAATCACTGTTGTAAAATTTTAGACAATAGGTTTTAGCTACTTTGAAATATAATTGTATTTGGATGATGAGGTTTTCAGGGACTAATTGAGACCTTAAATTACACCTGGGGAGGGGGTTTTCAAATTCCTGTATCAACTGCTTCTGTATTTCCAATGCTTAGAGAAGTGTATAGAAGACAGGTAGTACACCTGTCTTAAACTCTGAACAAAATCATGATTTTCCTGGATTTTGGTTTGAGTACTATTTTATTTTAGCCTATGTTTGTTTTATATATAGCCTAGGGCTAATGGTGTACTAATATAAAGACACAAAAATTAGCATAAAATTAACAACCTAGAAATTCTCTCTTTTTTTCTAGTATGTCTCCTTCTGGAGAGCCATTATCCTCTAGGTTTACCAAAATACATTTAATCTAGATATTTATCTAGGATCAGGTACAGTCTGGGTACTAGACTAGGACTTTTACCCAAATTTGATTAATAGGATCATGTTGCATGTTATAAACAGCCTAAAGAATTTAATTACTTTAGTGATTTCTTTGATAGAAACCTAGAATTGGGGATATTTAGAAGGAAACATGTTAAGAAAACAATGCCTGCTTCATAATGTTCTGAAAATTGTTGTTAAATAATTTTGAAAGTGATTTCACTGTACATTGCCCCTAACCCCTCCAGGCTAATATGCAAATCCTCATCTTGATTTGTACCATCACTACTTGTGTTATGTTTTCCTATGTATGACCATATTTTGGATAAGCTTGAACTGTCTCAGACACAAATTTAGTCAAGACAACCTCTGATAATAGGCTAACTACCCTAGGCCGTCATAAGAGCCAAACATTTCTGTAAACAAAGTGATTCTTACTTGTATTAAACAAATCCTCATGAAGTTTTTGTTTGATCTCTTCAACCTGCTCAAACTGGTTCGATTCAAGAAAATCAATGATATTTCGTGCTGTTAGTTTACTGGAATAGTCCATTATTCAGACTAAAGCACAGGCATACTTTTGAATTTTCCGCTAATGGCTTTGCACTTAGGGTTGCCAACTTTTAGGGTCAAAAGTTTCCAAATCAGCCAAAAACGGACACTTTTAGTGTCCCTCTTGAAAATTAGCCATTATACAGAGTTGCCATTATAAATTTTCAAAACCTTTGAAAATAGTGCCGAAAAACCTTTGAAATTCGTCCTTCTTAGTTCTGCTACCTAGCCCGCTGTTACCTGCATGAGTTCTGCAGGTTCAGTTCAATATGGGTTTTAGTTCAAAAAATATATATAAAAATATACTTAACTCAATTCCTTGTGCATTGATGCACGTTTGGGCCCGTAATAATTGCACAATTATTACGTATTTCCAGCTTTAACATTAACAATTAATTACATTAATAATTATTAAGGTATTTCCAGCTTTAACATTAGCTCTACTTATAAATTAAGTTTAGTGCTAGTTCAATTTGAAGAGATAGCAGAAAAAAAATCGTCATGAGAATGTCAACAGAGCGAAATTTTATATCGATACCGCTACCTATCTTAGTTGAAAAGTAAAGAATCAACCGTAAAGATTCATTTTCACTTCGGTATTTTCAAAAGTTATGCGAGTCGTTGATCTTCGGTAGCGATTAATAATCTTTTGGTGCTACAAGGTCCGAACGGCTGTAGCAACGAAATGTCTATTTTGACCTACATGCTTTTAAATTTAAACAAAAGACGTCGATCATTTTAACCACTCAGCCAACTGGTTGGTCAAGTTTTTAAAATTATTTAAGAACTCCTCTATCTTGCCGTTTTCTCAACATTTAGAAGTAGCCCTGAGCAAAAATGACGTTTTTGGGAACAAAAAAAGTGAGAAGAACTGGTCGATTGAAATAAATTCGCTTGAGCTATACTTGATAGAAACTTGCAATCAGCGTTTGACAAAAAATCACAGCTGAAAGTATAGAATATAAAACAGAAACATTCGCTAGTGACTATAAATAAAATTGAGCAGGAACACAGGTTTTCTGTGAAACTCTTTTGTTTCTATGACAGCAGTGTAATAATAGCCATATGCACACGGCTAGACGCCACAGGGAATTACGCGGAACGCGCCAGCAGGGAATGGTCATTCACTTCTTCTTTTCAGTTTTCTCAGCGACCTTGGTGACTTTGCCACAAGCAGTAGGTGGGTCCTTAAAGTTGACCGACCTGATGACAAACGTCTACAGTAAGATAGAAGAAAAAGGTGGATTCGATAGTTTGAGCCTACTGCATTGGTTAAGACTTTAGGTCCTATTCCTATTCGGTTGATAAAAGGAAGTTTCTGAAAATGGAAACAATGCATTCTCTGAAAGTTGTTGAAGAGTCTCAGATGAGTTGGAAGAGACAAGTGATGGCCGTTGTCAATTTCAGCTTACCTGAAGGGGAAGACGAAGGGGTTTTCAGTCGGGAGGCTGGGTGGCTGGATGGCATCAATAGCCTCTAGGAGGGTCTTGCCGTCAGCCTTGCCTTCTTTGTGCTCAATGGCCCACCCATTGTGCCATGGAAGTCTGTCAAATGGCTCCAACATGTAGGCTCCGTGCCAACCAGAAAATGGGACGAAGGCAACGGAGGCTGGGTGTAACTAATCTTCTTGATGTAGGCGGAAACTTCTTTCTTGATTTTTTCGAAACGAGCCTATGAGAAGAAGTTCCATAAAGAAAATTTTTGAATTGAAGATCTCATTTCAGGATTGAAATATGGAAAAGGTAGTTGGAAGTGAAGATATGCTTTCTTTGCGAGCAAAATGAACTAATAGGATTCAAGAAAGAGGGTAGTAGGGGAATCAAAGAAAAAGAAGAGAAAGAAAATAGAAGAGTAATATCAGAGTAACAGAAAAATTAAGGAAAATCTAATAGAATATTTTTAAAATGGAAGCCTAAAATTTACTATTGGTCTAGCCTCCCTTCTCTGCATATATGTGCTAATGACCTCCAGTGAGAAATTGAGCATTTTTTACCACATATATAACCAGCCAACTTGAGAGGATTCAGTAATCCAGGCATCATTAATTTGTAACTATGTTATAATTTTTGGGAGGGATCTTTCAGATTCATATGTTGCTGATAGATTATTGGGAAAATCCAAACATAATTGTCATTTTATTCAAACTTTCTTCTTCTCATTTGATTTACTTGACAGAAATTGATTTTAGTAATAAACGTGCAGATTAGCGTTTATTAAAACTAAGATGCTATAATCACAATGACAGAAGTACACAAAACCTTTTTAAAAGTTCACCATGTAACAAAATAGAAGCAACTAGGCAAGCTAGGATGATAATCAATCGAATAAGGAGCAGAAGGATTTCAAAAGGAAGGTAAAATAATTTTGGGAAAATCCAAACATAATTGTCATTTTATTGAAACTTTCTTCTTCTCATTTTATTTAATTGACAGAAATTGATTTTATCAGTAAAGAAGCAGATTACCTACCCCTGATAAAAACAACTTGATTTCTTACCGTATATTAATCATTCAATTGGGGTTTAAACACTGTCCACTGATTCAAATGGATGAAAATAAACACTATTAACTATTCTTGCTTCGAATAATAAGCTTCGCTTTATTTTTTCCATCGTGTTCCGGTCCGATGTTCGCGCAGGGTGGGAAAACATCCAAGAAAAATCCCCAAAACGTTACCAAAGCTTAAAAATAAAGTACAAATTTACAAGAAAAGAAGAAAATAAAGACATTTGGTTTTTTATTTGGAAAAATGTCCAAAAAGTGTCCTTTTTTTCAAAAAGCTGCCTTTTTTGACCCAATAGTGTCCTGGTGTCCCTCAGAGTGAAAAAATATCCAAAAGCCACTAAACGTGTCCATTTGGCATCCCAGTCGGCACTACCAGATTTTCAATGCAAGCTTATCCAGATTGTCTATACTCGGCAAACTTTTCTCTACGGAAATGTTTTTTAAATACGAAGTCGTCCGGAAAATGTGTAAACACTCTTGCGATGTGTATCTCTCGCATATCAGTAAGTATCGCTATAGCTTTGCCTATATTAAAGGGCCATAAGGCTTCAATATATTATTTTTTTTTTCCAAAAGCACTTTATATGGAAAAGCTGATCGTAAAAACTTTAGAGGGGTTCATTCAATTGGATTCGAAAGTTCTATTGTCCTTTTAAGAGTCGAAAATGATCTCAGGGGAATCAGCCCCTTACTCCCTTATTTTGCCAAGGAATGGCTAAGGGTATTAAGTGGAAACTTTAAATTCAGGTTGAGAGGGACGTTGAAAAGGGAACGAAGGGCAACCAGCCCTCCCCCCCATCTCTTGCTCATTTAGATCCCCGCCCTTAACACCGATAGATTCCTTAGAAAGCCGTTATATTTAAAATAGTCCCGACGTCAAATAGCCATACCTCCGGGAATACCATCCTACCGTGGCCTCCACTGAAAGGAATGTAAATTATGCAATTCGTCTGTATTTTGCATGTAGCATTTGTCATTTGGAAAGCGGGGAATTTTCTATCCTGGGTGTGACCAAAAAAGCTAAGGGTATTGAGGTAAAATTTCAGGGAATATTGAGGGATATGCTGAGCTTAATCAGTTGAAACCATCTGCATCCAATCTATTAAAAGATATATCTTCAATATCTCAGAAACGAGTAAGCTCATTACCTTAAAATTCTTAGGGTCACTACCACTACAGCTGCGGCTGCAAAGGTGACTGGCTGCGAATATGACTGTGCCTACTCCTGACTGCGACAACTTGTAGCTGTGACTGCGACTGCTTGCAACTTCTACTACACCTGCTTGTGACTACTTTTAGTGAATATTGAACAAAATCAAAAGACGCTATGTGCATACTGATTGTCAAAAGGGTAAATCAGTAATATCTTAGGAATGGATAAGGGCATTAAGTTGAAACTTTCAGGGCATGTTAAGCAGTACTGGAACGAAAGCTCCCTTGTCTTTCTAAGCCCCCTTAACACTGATCAAAATATGACACAGCCATTTGGTTAAAATTAGTTAAAACGTCTAATATATATATGCCTCTGGGAATGTAACAGCCCCTGGAGAAAGGTTGCAAATTATGCAATGTGCCCATGATTGGGAAAGAGGGGAACGTTTGATCCCGAGTGCATCAGAAAAGGCTATAGGTATTCAGGTAGAAATCCACGAAATTCTGCGAAGGATTTTACACTAAGTTAAAAGGCGTTATGTGCATCCAAGTAACCAAAACGCTGTATCGGCAATATCTTAGGACTGCCAAATGGTAATAATTTTCAGAACCACCATTGCTACTACTACTATGGCTTCAACTGCGACTACTTGTGACAGCAGTTGTGGCTAATTGGAACTACTTACAAGTGTAAATACTTGCGATTTCGACTATCTCCACTTGAGACCGGGACTGTGTCCACTATGTGCATCCATGTTATCAAAAGGGAATACCTGCAATATCATAAGAGGGTCTAAGGGTAATAAATTTACACTGTTGGGAGAATTATTACTACTACTATAGTGACTGAATCTGTGACAACTAGTGACTGTCACTATTTTCAACCGTGACTATGACTATTTTGGACAACTTGTAAGTGAGACTATTTATGACTACGGTTGTGACTATTCGCATCAACTGGCAACTTATGACTGCTTGCAACTTTGACTATTTATGACTGTAACTACTCGTGACTGAGAAAACTAACAAACGAAATTACTTGTGACTGTGACTAATGCTACTTGCGATTGAAACTGTGACGACACCTGCTTACGACAAATACTATTTGTGACTGTCACAGCTTGGAATCGTCACATCTTCTGACTATGACTTCTTGCAACAGTGAGTACTTGAGCCTACGACAACTGGTGAGTGAGACTATTGGCGATCCCGACAACAAGTGAACTGCGTCTACTTTGGACTACAAATACGAATGCAACTCTAGTGCTACTGCTACTACTTGCGACTATGAATGCATGCAACTACGACTGCGACTACTTGCAAATGCAAGTGCGACAACTTGTGATTACGAGTGCGACAACTCATAACATCTACCTCTACTGCTTGCAACTGTAACTACTATTAGTAATGTTACTGTTACACCGATTGCGATTGTGACTGTAAATACTACAACAATTTTTACTATTACAAATAGAAGTATTGAACTAAATCAAAGAATTTAACAGCATTTTGCTTGTCCTAATAGCATAGTGCATCTATGTAGTCAAAAAGTCTTATCTGCAAAATTTCAAGAATGGCTAAGGTTATTAAATTCTGAGTTTCATTGAATATTGAGAGGGATGTTACACCAGATCAAAAGACTCTGAGTGCATCGAAGTTGTAAATAGGGCGTAATGACTGTATATAAATTAATCTCAAAACGGCTATGGGTATTAAGTTGAAATTTCCATATAATGCTGAGGGGGATGGCAAACAAAATCAAAAGACACTTTATACCTCCAGGCTGTCGAATTATTATATTTTCAATAAATCAAGAGCAATTAGGGAAGTATATCACTTTGAAACTTTCAGGTATTGTTTAGGGGAGTTGAGCTTAAAGAGACTATATGCATCCCTGTTTTTAATGGGTGCATCTGTAATATTTCAGTGAAGGCTAAGATCAGTAAGTTGAAAATATCAGGAAATGGGATGGGATGATGAAATAAATTAAAAGACACCATATGCATTCTGTTTGTCAAAATTGCATGTCTACTATATCTCAGGAATAGGTAACTGCATTAAGCAGAAACTTTCAGAGTTGAGGGGAAGCTGAACTAAATCAAAATACAACTATTTACATCTCTATTGTCAAAACTACTCATGTACAATATCTGAGGATCCATTAGCTAATAGTGCTAAGTTGAAACTTTAAGGGGATGTTAAACTATATCAAAAAACACTGTGCACATCCAGCTTACTAAAATAGTTTGCGCAATATCTCAGAAAGAGTTTATAGTATTAAGTAAAGAATGCTGAGATGGATTTTGAGCTATATCAAAAGATACTATGAAAAACCCAGTTGTCAGAACGGCGTTCTTACGGTATCCTAGAATCTGTTAATGGTATCCAGCTGCCCTCTCCTCAATACTTCTCTCTTTACGCTAAAGTTTAACTTTTTGTCCCACATAGTATTAAAAAGTTACTTTCACATAGTAATTGTAGTTACTTTCACAAAAAGAAAACACATAGTAATTTCTGTTTGGTTTAAGTTTTGATTTACTTCTTACTTGAAGTCGAAAAAACTTTTTTTATTTAATTTTTGATGGTTTTAAATAATTCCGAGAAATCCGGCTCCTCCTCTATGGAAAATTCATTCCCTCCACGGAAAATACCTCCATGGAAAGTTTTTCTCACGCAAAATATCCCCTTCCCGCCATGAAAATTCCACCAGAAAACTTCTTGTGGACAATTCTGGGTAAAAAAAAATTCTTCGTGAATTTTTATTTGAAAAGACTGTAGTTCCTGATTCCTTTAAAAAGCATACCGGAAATCCCCTCCTCTTGGAAAAGTTTTCCCAAAAATACCCCACACCAAGTAGCAAGTTGCTTCCGCAGGAAATTCCCTCTCGAGAATTTATCCCGTGGAAAACTCCACCATGGAGAAATTATCTCATGGAAAATCTCCCCCCCCCACGGAAAGATACTCTAGACAACTCTAACCCGGTAAAAATTTTCCCCGGGAAAATTCCCCTTTAAATCTCCACATGTAAAATTGAGTCGGTAAAGAGAAAGTTATTACTTACTTTTACTTTCTGCGGGACCAAACATAAACACCTCGCCTAGCTTCTAGAAGACTCCGTATGGTTGATTCCCATTCGCCCTGATCCTTTGCCAGCTCTTCAACAAATCAGAGCCAGCTGCTCTCCCATGGAAAATGATATTGGTGATGGTAAGGCTTTGATATCCCATGAACTGGAGTAGTCCATCCCCATTAGACCAGCGCTGTCCATAAGTAAGCAAACCAATAATATCGCAAACATTTGGGTCTGTTGGGCCAACACGGGAGTCCTAATCACCTGCCACAATCAAGAAGTCTTGTTTGAGGCATTTCTGAATCGTAATCTCCAGATCAGTGTTGAAGGAGTCCTTATCAGCATCTGTTGACACTCTTGTTGATGCGTAGACAGCAATGATAGAGATATTAGATAGTCTTCCTTTCAGTCGCAGTTCGGCTATTCTGGGGATCACTGGATCCCATGCAAAAAGTGCTTTTTACACACGGCGGCCAATCATAAGGCCGACTCCATGGTTGCCGGATTCATCTGACGCACCAGAGTTGAGGAATAAGTACGAGCTGTTGGAATCACACAATAGTATGGTTTCTTCAGACACCCCATTCAATCTTGCCACCGACAGACAAAGAACGCCTGCCTGGTAGCGATTTACTTCCATAGCCATTGCTAGCCTGGTGGATTCTCGCTTTACGGGTCTCACTTTCCAGATATAAACTCAGAACTTTTCTTTGAATCACTTATTTTTTGGAAAGTTTTTTTTTAATTAATTTTTGTTTGTTTTTGATTGCAAAAAGATTCTAGTTTGTAAAAATTCCTTATTTCAAAATCAAAACTTCTAAAAAAATCAAATGTTCATTGAAGTATCAAAACTGGTATCAAAGTAACAATATCAAAGCTAAAAAATGGGTTTGGGTCAGAACTAGAACTTTCAATTTCCAATCAAATGAACCCTTTATGAAGTTTATACGAGCATCCCTTTCATAAGAACCATACGTGCCTTTAGGAAATAACTTAGAACGCCTTCCCCCGGGCCCTGGGGGATTGTATTGACACTGGAGTTCCTAATCACCTGCTAGGATCAAGAAGTCTCTTTTGAGGCATTTCTGAATCATAATCTCCAGATCAGTGTTGAAGGAGTCCTAATCAGCATCTGTTGACACTCTTGTTGATGCGTAGACAGCACTGATAGGGATATTGGATAGTCTTCCTTTCAGTCGCAGTTCGGCTATTCTGGGGATCACTGGATCCCATGCAAAAAGTGCTTTTTACGTACGGCGGCCAATCATAAGGTCGACGCCATGGTTGCCGGATTCTTCTGACGCACCAGAGTTGAGGAATAAGTACGAGCTGCTGGAATCACAAACTAGTCTGGTTTCTTCAGACACTCTATTCAATCTTGTCACCGACAGACGAAGAATGTCTGCCTGGTAGCGATTTATTTCCTTAGTCATTACTAGCCTGGTGGATTCTCGCTTTACGGGTCTCATATTCCAGATATAAACTCAAAACTTGTCTTTGAATAACTAATTTTTCGGAATTTTTTTTTAATTAATTTTTGTTTGTTTTTGATTGCAAAAAGTTTCAAGTTTTTAAAACTTCCTTAGTTCAAAATCAAAACTTCTAAAAAAAATCAAATGTTCATTGAAGTATCAAAACTGGTATCAAAGTAACAATATCAAAGTGAAAAAATGGATTTGGGTCATAACTAGAACTTTCAACTTCCAATCAAATGAGCCATATGTGAAGTTAATACGAGCATCCCTTTCATAAGAACCATATATGCCTTTAGGAAATAACTTAGAACACCTTCCCCCGGGCCCTGGGGGGTTGTATTGACACTAAAGTTTTTCTTATCCAACCTTTGAAATTTTTTTTTTAACAAAATGTTCAATGTTGCTAACATAAAATGTGCAACTTTCAATTTCCGATCAAATGAGCCCTCTCTGAAGTTTATACGAGCATCCCTTTCATAAGAACCATATATGCCCAGGACATGGCTTATAACGCCTGCCACCGAGCCCTGGGGGGTTGTGTCAACACCAAATTTTTTTTCGTCCATCTGTAGATTTATTTCGCTGGGAATAGCTCTCTCATTTTTCGATATCGACGCTATTCCAGGGAGCCGGATTGCGTCACATGAAACCGGAGACGCCGTCGCAGGCACAGCATTTCTGGGAAAAATTATTTCTTCATAGATGTTTCATAGGAATTTTCTTGACCAAGGGTTCATTAGACCCTTGGCACCCTGACAGGGTTCAGGCAGCACTTTGCAGAGACAGTTGTTCATAAAAACGGATTCTACGCCCTCTCGCAGTTGTCCTCCTATAGATAATCCTCCAACGATAGTGTTTTGCTTCACCGTGCAATTGAACTCATTGCTAGGAGAAGGCTTGTAGCTCATGGGACGTATCCACGCACCGTAGGTCTCTGCTGAGTGTACATCAGAGGGGCCTTCTTCCTCCTCCCCCTGTATTTACGACCCCTGGGTGAGGATGCCCAAGTTTTTATTATGGACCCCCAGGGACTAGGTCCCACCTTGGTTAGCAGATCCTATTCAATGGACGTACTCTACTTATCTATAAGACGTTCCCCTATCCGAAATCGGGGGTTTCACTGAGTGGCCTGGGGGAGGCCCCTACAGAGAAGAAGTCTCAGCATACCAAAAGACAAATAAAAAAATTCACACAGGAATTCTGACAAATTCCCCCAGTGTAAAATTTCTCCTAAAAAGCTCATCCCCCTGGCAACTTCCCTTCCCAGGGAAATTCTCCCCATGGAAACCTCTCCAGAAAAAAAAATCCAGAGAAAATTCATTCACTCTACTTGAAAAATGTATGCATACTTCCCAATAACAAATACTATACGCAAACAATGGGCAAATTTTATAACTTAAAGATTTTTCCTCAGGGGCTGTGGGAGGTCATATTATCATATGGGCATAGATATTAAGTCTTTCGACTATGCTGAACAAAAATGGAAAAATTTGAGGAAAAAAGGTGGGGTTTGAGGGGGGCTTGTTGCCCTCCAATCTATTTGGTCACTTAAAAATGTTGCACTAGAACTTCTAATTTCCGTTCAAATGAGCCCTTTCCCGATGTTCTAGGACTATTGGTTCGATGCGATAATCCCTCGGAAAAACGCAAAAAAAAATAAACACGCCTTCCTTGATCTTTATTCTGGCAAAAACACAAAATTCCAGAATTTTGAATATTGGACTTTGAAACTTCTATAGTAGGGTTGTTAGATCTTTCTTCTGGTAAAAAACACAAAATTCCACATTTTTGAAGATGGGAGCCTGAAACTGCTATAGTAGGGTTCTTGGATTCCCTGAATATGACAGTTTGATTTTAATTAAGATTGCTTGACTTTTAGGGAGTGTGTCTCCTTTTTTTTTGAAAATCAGACAAATTTTTTGAAGGCCTGTAGCTTTTGACGGGTAGTATTAAAATTAGTGAATTATATATATTTGGAATTAGCATGACAAGCAAATTTTTTGATATGTCAATTCAAAACAAAATTCCGTTTTTTAGAATTTCGGTTACTATTGAGCCGCTTCACTCCTTACTTACAGTTCGTTACCGCGAACTGTTTAAAAAGCATCGCCAAGTGTGGAACACAATGATGTGACCAATGTGGGGCAGGGATTGCAAAAATGCCTTTCGTTAAACTGGAGGTCCCAGGGACTTATTGTTGTCTGGTTCGGTGGTTCTAACCCAACTTAAGTGCTTCGTGCAGACTTGGATCGTTTATTGTAATTTCTGCTCGTTTTGGGTTTCGCTTTTTCGTTAATAGTATTTTTTTGGTCGTTTTGAAGGATTTATTATTTCTGGTACTAAGTTTAATAGGGCTGTTTACTTTTCTTTGAAAAACTTTTTTTTTAATTCATATACACTAAAGTACTGTAATCAGCTTTTGATTGCGTGGATGCATAAAATCCATAGTAAAGATCATTGAAGATAATCTTTATTAAGAAGACCGTTTTGAAGATGTTGCAGTTTACCAGTTTGACACGAATTTATTTGCTATAATGCAGTTTTCCCATTCAAAATAAAGCGCAGTATTTACTTGTTGCAAAACATGAGTGAGCCGAAGGCTTAACATAAAAAATACAAGGACATAAAATGTTAAGAATAAATCTACTAACAAATCAGAACCAGGATTTAGAAAGCCTTGACGAATGCCCTAACAAGGAATGGCTGGGTTTTAAAGTTTGGAACTGTTCTATTGTTCTAAGCTTGTTTGGGGTCTCCATTCCCTCATAAACTCAGCAGGTGGCTTTGGCTCCCGGGCAACTGAAAATCATTCGTTTTGGTCTTAGTTGAGAATTACAACCGATTCTTAATATAATGTCAGATTCATCAATCCAGCTTATATCTTTATCCTATCAATCTTGCCCATCTTTACTCTAGAAACAGCAGAGGTCATATACTTACCACTTTCTCAGAACACTCCGAAACCGGTAACATAGGAAAATTATAACATGACGATGTTGTTTTTAGAAGAATTAATTAATTAAAAACTTTCCGAAAAACAAGTTATTCAAAGAAAAGTGAAGGTAATTTTAAACTTAAGCTCAACAGATACAAATGCTTGTTATAATTCAAACTCAAAACGACCAGAAATTACTATTAAAGAATAAATGAAAAGTTATGTATAATGATATTAATTGCTGAAAGATCCATCAGTTCAAGAATTTATTTCACTGTAATTTTCCTATTGAAAAATAAATGAAAATTAAAACGAACAGAAATTAAATAAACACTCTATGCAAACAAACATACAATAGATACTAATGTAAATAAATAAATATATCTTAAAAAGAGTGAAACTTATATTGAATATGCAAATCAAGCTTGAAACGAACAAAACTCACTACAAACAAGAGTTTGGGTTTTGCCTCCTTCTCTTACTATAAAAGTCTACAACTTATTATGTCACTGGTGCTTTACTGAATACATATTTTATTACAAATATTTTCTTTTGTACTTAATATTGAAAATAAAAATTGGAATTATAGTAAAATTTTGAACTGATGAGCTTTCAGCAATTAATATCATTATACATCAAATATTCAGTTTAATTTATTAGCTCTTTTTAAAGTTGTTCAAGACGAATATAGTTTCACTACAAACAAATGTTTGGATACTGCCTCCTTCCTTAACTGTAAATAAAAGCCAAAAACCTACTACGTCATTGGCACTTAACTGAACACGAATTATTTTACAAATATTTTCTTTTCCAGTTGTTACAGTATTGAAAAAAAAATAAAATCATTGTGATATAAATTCTTGAACTGATGGATATTTCAACAATTAATATCATTATACATCAAATATTTATTTTGATGCTGTTTATACTTTCCAAGACTGTTCAAGACGCATACAGTTTTCAGTAAAGCACCAAGGACGCAGTATGTTTTAGACTTTTAGAGTCAGAGAAGGAGGCGATACCCATACTCTTATTAATAGTGATTTTTGTTCGTTTCAAGCTTGATTTGAGTAGTAACCGTACAATTACTTGAAAGGGGACAAGGAAACTTACGCCTGAAGGCATAGATATGTATGTAAGTTTTCAATGCATTGGACGGTTACCAGGGTCATTTGCCTATTACAAAGAACTCTACATGGGTTGATAGACATGTTTTCTATTATGACACACATTTTTGGAGGACAGCCAGAGAGAGAGAGAGAGGGTCACACTAACTACTTGATTAGTAGTTGGATTCGGATATAAGGGGTAATTTTCATTGTATTTCATATTAGTAAGAGAATTGAATTCAATGAGAATAGTTTATTTGAGAGGATATTAGTGGAGAAAAAATGAGTGGTGCATTTACACTAATGGAGATTAATGATGGAACCGACAGCAGCAACAGCAACGATATACGAGTACCTAATGTAGCTGTGGAAATAACCGCTGGGTGTAGACTATGTCTTGAATGGGACATTATGTATGCGAGATACGTGATATCATTAAGCAAATTTAAGCAGGAGGACCAGCTGTGTTTTGCTGGAAAAGTAAATATTCTCCATATAAATAAACTTCGGTCAGCTTTAGATGTTCTATCGAAATATATTGATGAGAACAAAATGCATCAGTGATTATTATTATTGTAGTTATGTTCAATAAAAATGTTTTCTAAATTAATGGTATTTTTTTCTTTCTATAGTAGACTAGCATATATTTTTTAGAGTACAAAAAAGAGATTCTGATTAGTCTGAAGTTGGTTGTGAGAGAGTTAGGACTCTAAAAATGGATAGATTCGAGAAAGATCGAATCATGAGGAATCTAGTTCTTATGGAAAAACATTTAATTCTAGATGATGATTTTATAGAGTTGTCTATTCAAATGAAGATATTTTCTCGGGGGATGCTTATCGATATAATGAAAACTGATTCTCCATCATTAGACTATTGCATAAAGCTTCTACATCTTGGTCCAAATGCATTTACACAATTTATTGATATATTGATCACGACACAGCAAAACGATATTGTGGATATGCTTTTAAACATTAGTTTTTAGAAATTTTTGACTTTTTTTCATAAGAAAGATGGTGCTCAAGGATGATTTACTCCTCTCTCTCTCTCTCAGACAATTTTTTTTTGTTGCTAACTCAGTTTCATTGTGGCAGTGAGAGCGTTAACACATGACAACATGTTCCATACAAGCCCATTATGTATGTATACACAGAGAAGCTGGTCATCATGTGAGAATTGCACAATGATTGAGGAGTTTGATGAAAACTGTAGATTATGCAACCCCTGTAAATTGCATAGAGGATATGCTATACAAATAAAAGGTTGTAATTCCTGTCTTAAAGAGGTGTGTGACTCTCATCCTAGAGGCCACCTATGCTCCAATTGTCATTATGAAAAATGTAAGCAGTGGGAGAGTACATATCCCGGTATGATTGGAAAGAATCCTAACCGTGATTTTAGTTTATTGCTACGAGATTGGTACCGTCGTGGTTTTAGACTGTTCTGAGAGGAGGAACCGTGTCAACGATTCAAATGCTGGAACAAAAAGAGGATACGGTGTCTACGTCCTTGTTGTGAAGACGATGGGTGTTTTGATTATAAACCCACTGATGTTTAATCGGCTGTGACAGAATGTGATTCAACACATGAGGACACTGATTATGAAATTACTTCAAATACGCAAATTGATACACGTTAATTCTTTATAATGAATGAGAATAGTATCATTGACTATACAAAGAGACATGACAAGAGTGAAGTCACACTCTACTGTAGAAAATGTGACCCGGACATTGCACTACATCAGGATCAGTACACTGTGAATTCAGATAATCTACCCGCACTAGTTGTTGTTGACAAATACCTATTAGTGGATGAAATCTAAAGAGTATAAAAGTCGTTTTATCATGTATATAAATTTGTTTTATTAATAAAAAATTTCACGTACATCTTTAGAACATTTTATTCTTAGGGCACTAAAATCAATATTAAATACACTTGTAAGTATATTCTCCACTAGAAAGTCGTTCAATTGAGGTAAGTCAACGTAGATGTTGAGAAACTGCTTGCAGGTGTAGCCACGACATCTGAACATGAAAAAGAGTAGTGCATGAAGGCCACATGTCTTAGTCACTAAATCCTGTACTCTTCGTTGATTTTGAATAATTGTTCTCCCACTGCTTTCAATAAAGTTGCTAATGTATGGAGCATAGAATTTATACGATAGTCCAAGAGGGTCAAAAAATTCAATATTCTTCGCCGTTTGAAAGATGCATAGCCAATGACCGGTCTTCAAAGTCGATAGACTACTATTAACAATGATCAGGGTATTGTTAACACTTGGAATTTTTTCAATGAAGTCAGAGGGTAGGCAATAGGACTTGTACTGGGACATGTACGAATTCATAGTAAATACATTAATGATTTGATCTGTGTTTATAGTGCTAAGTCTTATAGAAAACTATAATTGGTTGGCATTTTCCACGAGTTTTCAAGTTGGATCAGCGATATGATCGCGGTACTGTCGATCAGAGTATCTGCAAATGTAAAATCTGAACGCTCATCATCAGTTCACGCTATACTTATATTACGAGCGCCCGTCAAGTCCAAAACAATGACCCCATGATTTTTTGAAAACATGGAATCGGTTATTTCATTTTCAATTAATTGAGAGTCATGATCTAGGGAAAAGCTTGCAAGCTACCTACTGAGAAAACTAGTTTTATTTTAGGAAGTTGTTGATCAACCCCCCCAGCAAAAGCGAGCACAGTTGGATGTCACCACTGACAGCAATGTGAGTCTTAGCAAAATACATCATGAAAATACCCCCTTGCACATTTTCGAAGATTCGAGCGCTAGAAGAAAACAGATAAGGTTGCTTATAAAAACACATGAAAAAGATAGACATTCACTTCTATTTAAAGGACGAGATGTGAGGCGCTCTGCTCAGTTAAACAATGCATGGAAGCATCATATAGTGTTTTTATGCTAAACTTCCAATTGGTCTGTGAATGTTCGTTTCTAAAAGCAGTATTTTTTTTTTATTTCAAATAAAATTCGTTGACTTTTTAATACTCCCACTACTAAAAGTGTTCAGATATTCTTAGAATATAGTTTATATCATAGCCCCCTGCGATATAACCTATTCATAACTTGAAAAGGTCATTTTTAGCCTAATTGCGTAGTTACTAAAGGAACATTGAACATTTTTTTTCTGATTTTGTGTGTTTTCGCAAGAAAATAGCTGGTCTTTAGCAAACTTAGCCATAGCTAGTTGAAACTCTGCATAAATATCTGAATTTTTAGCCTAATTGCGTAGGTACTAAAGGAACATTGAAATATCTTCATTTTTATACTAATTGCGTAACTACTACAGGATCATTTTTGTTGTATATATTAGTATAAATATTCCGTTTTTTAGAGTTTCGGTTACTATTGAGCCTTACATGCCTGAAATCATGAATTAGAATATTTAATTAGCTGTTTGGGTTTTCAGACACCATAGCTAGTTGAAACTCTACATAAATATCTTCATTTTTAGCATAATTGCTTAGGTACTACAGAAACATTGAACATTTTTTTTCTGATTTTGTGTGTTTTCGCAAGAAAATAACTAGTCTTTAGCAAACTTAGACATAGTTAGTTGAAACTCTTCATAAATATGTTAATTTTTAGCCTAATTGCGTAGATACTAAAGGAACATTGAAATATATTCATTTTTAGCCTAATTGCGTATCTACTAAAGGAACATTTTTGTTCTATCTATTGGTATCAATATTACATTTTTTATAGTTTCTGTTACTATTGAGCATTACGTGCCTGAAATAATGAATTAGAATATTTAATTAGCTGTTTGGTTTTTCTTACACCATAGATAGTTGAAACTCTAAATAAATATTTTCATTTTTAGCCTAAGTGCGTAGGTATTAAAGGAACATTGAACTTTTTTTCTGATTTTGTGTGTTTTCGCAAGAAAATAACTGGTCTTTACCAAACTTAGCCATAGTTAGTTGAAACTCTACATAAATATCTGCATTTTTAGCCTAATTGCGTAGGTACTAAAGGAACATTGAAATATCTTCATTTTTAGCCTAATTGCGTATCTACTAAAGGTACATTTTTGTTCTACCTATTGGTATCAATATTCCGATTTTAGAGTTTCAGTTACTATTGAGCCTTACATGCCTGAAATCATGAATTAGAATATTTAATTAGCGGTTTGGGTTTTCAGACATAGTTTTTAGAGGGTCAGGGGTGTGAGGTTCCTGGGGGGGTTTTATGAATCCACCCACCAATTAATTAAGATGGTTTTAGGACTCATCTCCCATAGCCATAACTCCATACAACCTTGAGTGACGATATATAAGTTTAATTAAGTATTTTTCTACTTAAAAACTACATTAATAACTTCCAATATGATAGGACTGTATGACACAGAATTTATCAGTTACCGAGAGTTCAATGCCTCCTCACCGCAATGACTTCCAGGGGTTTTATGACTCCTCCCCTCAATGAATTCAGATGGTTTTAGGACTCATCCCCCTAGCCATAATTCCATTCAACCTTGAGCGAAGATATAAAAGTTTGATGAAGTATTTTTCTACTTATCAAGTACATTAATAACTTCCAAGATGATAGGACTGTATGACACAGAATTTATCAGTTTGAAAAAATCATCTTGCGGTGTTATATTTGAATGTGCATTTTTATTATTGTATATGGAACTCGAAGAAATTGACTGTTATCATTGGATAGTTAACTATAACATGTTTGAGTATGATAAAAGTTTGTGGAGTACTACATTACGTTATATAAACAGACTTGGATTCTATGATAGAGTGATTACACTACTTAATAATGCTGGTCGGGAAATGAAAAATGCTCAGGAGGAAGTCGGTGAAATTTGCAGCTTTTTCGGGGTTGAAGCGCTCTACGTAAAGGGCAATGTACCTACAGATAAAGTTTTAATTCAAAAGTGTGACCCTAGGATTCCACTTTTCAATCTAGAAGAGTTTAAGTGTCCTAAATTTGAAGGGGTTATCACCGTCCTGAAGACGAGGTTAGGTTCTTCGCACAGTGGATACCTAAGAACATACCTGATCGTGATAAAACAAAAAGACATGTCAAAAACATTAATTTAAACTGGGACAATCGTGTTTTTATTTTTAAGAGTTAAAAAAAAGTAAAATTTTTTATTTAAAAAATTTTTTTTTTTTTTTTTTTACTAAAAAAAAACAAAAAAAAAAATCTGTTAAATATTTTTATAAAAAAAATTATTTAATCTTAAACCGGATTTTTTCTTTTTAAAATTTATATTTTAATAAATTCAAAAAATATTTACTGAATTAACCTCTTGGATACACAAAAAACAAAATTCAATTAAGAAACTATGAAAAAATTGTAAGTAAGTAAGTAACAAAGTCTTTCTTGAAGTCACCTCTTGGATACACAATACAGAAATTTCATTAAAGAAATTATGAAAAAATTGTAAGTAGCAAATTCTTTCTTGAATTCATGCAAAGTCGACATAGCTTTATTTCATTTTTTAAAATTCAAGAAATTATGAAAAAATTCTCAGCAAGTAACAATTTCTTTCTTGAAGTCAACTCATGTGTAGAAATTTAATTCAAGAAATTATAAAAAAATTCTCAGTAAGTAACAATTTCTTTCTTGAAGTCAACTCTTGGATACACAATACGGTAATTTCATTCAAGAAATTATGAAAAAAAATTGTAACTAAGTAGCAAATTCTTTCTTGTATTCACTTGTTGAATAAACAAAAAGATATTTCATTCAAGAAATTATGACAAAATTCTAAGTAAGTAACAAAATCTTTATTGTTTTCACTAGTTAGATATTCGATTTAGAAATTAAATTAAAGAAATTATGAAAAAATTGTAACTAAGTAGTAAATTCTTTCTTGAATTCACCTGTTGTATAAACAAAAAGACATTTCGTTCAAGAAATTACGACAAAATTCTAAGTAAGTAACAAACTCTTTATTGTTTTCACGAGTTAGATAAATGATGTAGAAATTAATTTCAAGAAATTATGAAAAAATTCTCAGTAAGTAACCATTTCTTTCTTGAAGTCAACTATTGGATACACAGTACGTAATTTTCATTAAATAAATTATTAAATTGTTTTTAAGTAATTAACAAAATCTTTATTGATTCAACATATTGTATATACATTAAATATACTTCATTCAATAAATTATGAAAAAAAAAAAATCGCAAGTAAGTAAGTAACATTTTTTTTCTCTGTCAACTCTTAGATACACAATACGGAAATTAAATTCAAGAAATTATGAAAGTATTTGTAAGTACGTAAAAGTCTCTTTATTGATTTCTTCTCTTGAATATACAGTACAGATACTTCATTCAAGAAACGTGATTAAACACGTTTTGAAACTACATGCTAGGTGCATACCTGTCCTTGGCACATGTACATATGAGCGGTTAGCCAAAACATAGAAAGACCCAGATCAAAATGTTATAATGTAGACCACAACAATAGGTCTCCCCTAATTTAATTACCTACACAAAAAAACACGAGTTGACACACAATACGGACCGAAAAGTAAATTCATTCTAAAAAAAATATTTGTCATTCCTAAACACTATCGGGATTGAGGTATCACCTTGACTATAAAGTACAGATACTTCATTCAAGAAAACGTGATTAAACATGTTTTGAAACTACATGCTATTTGTATGCCTTTCCTTGGCACCTTTCCAAACGAGCGGGGATTCCCCACTGGTTCCTACACATTGCAAAAAGTGAGCAGTACGAAAACTCCACGTTTTCAACCAGACTGGTTTTTTAGGGACCAAGCAGGAGAGATATGCAAAGTCGACATAGCTTTATTTCATTTTTTAAGGTTCATTCAGACGAGGTTACGTGCGCGCACGTAACCTCGTCTAAATGAACCTTAAAAAATGAAATAAAGCTATGTCGACTTTGCATATCTCTCCTGATTGGTCCCTAAAAACCAGTCTGGTTGAAAACGTGGAGTTTTCGTACTGCTCACTTTTGCAATGTGTAGGAACCAGTGAGGAATCCTCGCTCGTTTGGAAAGGTGCCAAGGAAAGGCATACAAATAGCATGTAGTTTCAAAACATGTTTAATCACGTTTTCTTGAATGAAGTATCTGTACTGTATATTCAAGAGGTGAAATCAATAAAGAGCTTGTTACTTACTTACAAATATTTTTTTTATAATTTCTTGACTGAAATTTCCGTATTGTGTGTCATCTCTGTGGGTGTGGTGACTAAAATACCAGTCTGGTTGAAAACGTGGAGTTTTCGTACTGCTCACTTTTTGCACTGTGTAGGAAGCAGTTGGGAATCCCCGTTCTTTTGGAAAGGTGCCAAGCACCGGCATGCAAATAGCATGTAGTTTCAAAACGTGTTTAATCACGTTTCTTGAATGAAGTATCTGTACTGTATATTCAAGAGAAGAAATCAATAAAGAGACTGTTACTTACATACAAATAGTTTCATAATTTCTTGAATTTAATTTCCGTATTGTGTATCTAAGAGTTGACAGAGAAAAAAAAATGTTATTTACTTACTTACGATTTTTTTTTTTCATAATTTCTTGAATGAAGTATCTGTACTGTATATCCAAGAGGTGGAATCAATGAGGAGTTTGTTACTTACTTACAAATATTTTCATAATTTCTTGAATGAAATTTCCGTACTGTGTATCCAAGAGTTGACTTCAAGAAAGAAATGGTTACTTACTGTGAATTTTTCATAATTTCTTGAAATTAATTTCTACATCATTTATCTAACTCGTGAAAACAATAAAGAGTTTGTTACTTACTTAGAATTTTGTCATAATTTCTTGAACGAAATGTCTTTTTTGTTTATCCAACAGGTGAATTCAAGAAAGAATTTACTACTTAGTTACAATTTTTTCATAATTTGTTGAATTTAATTTATACATCATGTATCTAACTCGTGAAAACAATAAAGAGTTTGTTACTTACTTAGAATTTTGTCATAATTTCTTGAATGAAATGTCTTTTTGTTTATTCAACAAGTGAATTCAAGAAAGAATTTGCTACTTAGTTACAATTTTTTTTCATAATTTCTTGAGTGATATTCCCGTATTGTGTATCCAAGAGTTGACTTCAAGAAAGAAATTGTTACTTACTGAGAATTTTTTCATAATTTCTTGAATTAAATTTCTACACATGAGTTGACTTCAAGAAAGAAATTGTTACTTGCTGAGAATTTTTTCATAATTTATTGAATTTTAAAAAATGAAATAAAGCTATGTCGACTTTGCATGAATTCAAGAAAGAATTTGCTACTTACAATTTTTTCATAATTTCTTTAATGAAATTTCTGTATTGTGTATCCAAGAGTTGACTTCAAGAAATAATTTGTTACTTACTTACTTACAATTTTTTAATAGTTTCTTAAATGAAGTTTCTGTATTGTGTATAAAAGAGCTGACTTCAGTAAAGAGTTTGTTACTTGCTTAAAATAGAACTATTCTAAAGAATAAAGACAGGTTAAGCTTAAAGATATTTATTGCTTAAAATTATTAACAGATTTTTTTTTTTTTTTTTATAAAAAAAAAAAAAAATACAAATGTTTACATAAAAAATAGTACTTCGAGTTAACGCTTAAAAATCCACAAACGATGGTCCCATGTTATAGAAAAGTTTTTACCATGTCTTATGGATTAATCACGATCAGGTATGTTCTTAGGTATCCACTGTTTGAAGAACCTAACCTCGTCTTCAAGACGGTGATAAACCCCCTCAAATTTAGTACACTTAAACTCTTCTAGATTAAAAGGTGGAATCCTAGGGTCACACTTTTGAATTAAAACTTTATCTGTAGGTACATTGCCCTTTACGTAGAGCGCTTCAACCCTGAAAAAGCTGCAAATTTCACCGACTTCCTCCTGAACATTTCTCAGACCAGCATTATTAAGTGGTGTAATCACTCTATCATAGAATCCAAGTCTGTTTATATAACGTAATGTAGTACTCCACAAACTTTTATCATACTCAAACATGTTATAGTTCACTATCCAATGATAACAGTCAATTTCTTCGAGTTCCATAGACAATAATAAAAATGCACATTCAAATATAACACCGCACGATGATTTTTTCAAACTGATAAATTCTGTGTCATACAGTCCTATCATATTGGAAGTTATTAATATAGTTGATATGTAGAAAAATACTTCATCAAACTTTTATATCTTCGCTCAAGGTTGAATGGAATTATGGCTAGGGGGATGAGTCCTAAAACTATCTGAATTCATTGTGGGGAGGAGTCATAAAACCCCTGGAAGAAATATCGGAGAGGAGTTAGAGAACTCTCAATAACTGATAAATTCTGTGTCATACCGTCCTATCATCATGGCTAAGTTATTAAAGTAGTTGTTAAGTAGAAAAATACTTCATTAAACTTCTATATCTTCACTCAAGGTTGAATGGAGTTATGGCTATGGGAGATGAGTCCTAAAACAATCTGAATTCATTGGTGGGAGGAGTCATAAAACCCCCCCCCAGGACCCGAACACCCATGAACATCTAAAAACTATGTCTGAAAACCCAAACAGCTAATTAAATATTCTAATTCATGATTTCAGGCATGTAAGGCTCAATAGTAACTGAAACTCTAAAAACGGAATATTGATACCAATAGATACAACAAAAACGTTCCTTTAGTAGCTACGCAATTAGGCTAAAAATGAAGATATTTCAATGTTCCTTTACTACCTACGCAATTAGTCTAAAAATTAAGATATTTATGCAGAGTTTCAAGTATCTAGTGCTAAGTTTGGTAAAGACAAGTTATTTTCTTGCGAAAACTCACAAAAACAGAAAAAAAGTTCAATGTTGCTGTAGTACTTACGCAAATAGGCTAAAAATGAAGATATTTATGTAGAGTTTCAACTAGCTATGGTGTCTGAAAACCCAAACAGCTAATTAAATATTGTAATTCATGATTTCAGGCACGTAAGGCTCAATAGTAACCGAAACTCTAACAAACGTAATATTTATACCAATAGATAGAACAAAAATGTTCCTTTAGTAGCTACACAATTAGGCTAAAAATGAAGATATTTCAATGTTCCTTTAGTACCTACGCAATTAGGCTAAAAATTAAGATATTTATGCAGAGTTTCAACTAACTATGGCTAAGTTTGCTAAAGACTAGTTATTTTCTTGCGAAAACACACAAAAACAGAAAGAAAGTTCAATGTTCCTTTAGTACCTACGCAATTAGGATAAAAATGAAGATATTTATGTAGAGTTTCAACTAGCTATGGTGTCTGAAAACCCAAACAGATAATTAAATATTCTAATTCATGATTTCAGGCATGTAAGGTTCAATAGTAACCGAAACTCTAAAAAACGGAATATTGATACTAATAGATACAACAAAAATGTGCCTGTAGTAGTTACGCAATTAGGTTAAAAATGAAGATATTTCAATGTTCCTTTAGTACCTACGCAATTAGGCTAAAAATTCAGATATTTATGCAGAGTTTCAACTAGCTATGGCTAAGTTTGCTAAAGACCAGCTATTTTCTTGCGAAAACACACAAAATCAGAAAAAAAATGTTCAATGTTCCTTTAGTACCTACGCAATTAGGCTAAAAATGACCTTTTCAAGTGATGAATAGGTTATATCGCAGGGGGCTAGGATATAAACTATATTCTAAGAATATCTGAACCCTTTGAGTAGTGGGAGTATTAAAAAGTCAACGAATTTTATTTGAAATAAAAAAAAAATACTGCTTTTAGAAACGAACATTCACAGACCAATTGGAAGTTTAGCATAAAAACACTATAGGATGCTTCCTTGAATTGTTTAACTGAGCATAGCGCCTCACATCTCTTCCTTTAAATAGAAGTGAATGTCTATCTTTTTAATGTGTTTTTATAAGCAACCTTATCTGTTTTCTTCTAGCGCTCGAATCTTCGAAAATGTTCAAGTGGTTATTTTCATGATGTATTTTGCTATGACTCACATTTCTGTCAGGGGTGACATCCAACATTGCTCGCTGTTGCTGGGGGGTGTGATCAACAACTTCCTAAAATAAAACTAGTTTTCTCAGTAGGTAGCTTGCAAGCTTTTCCCTAGATCATGACTCTCAATTATTTGAAAATGGAATAACCGATTCCATGTTTTAAGAAAATCATGGGTTCATTGTTTTGGACTTGACGGGCACTCGGGATATGAGTATAGTACGAACTGGGAATGAGCGTTTAGATTGTACATTTCCCGATACTCTGACCGAGAGTACCACGCTAATATCACTGAGCCAATTTGAAACCTATTGGGAAATCACACCCGACGGCAGTGTTCTACTAGACCTAGCACCATGAACACAAATCAAATAATCAATGTATTTAGTATGGACCCATACATGTCCCAGTACAAGTCCTATTGCATACCTTCGGACTTCATTGAAAAAATTCCAAGTGTTAACAACACCCTGATCATTGTTAATAGCAGTCCATCGACTTTGAAGACCGGTCATTGGCTAAGCATCTTTCAAACAGCGAAGAATATTGAATTTTTTGACCCTCTTGGCCTATCATATAAATTCTACGTTCCATACATCAGCAACTTTATTGAAAGCAGTTGGAAAACCATTATTCAAAATCTACGAAGAGTACAGGATTTAGCGACTAAGACATGTGGCTTTCATGCACTACTCTTTTTCATGTTCAGATGTCGTGGCTACACCTACAAGCAGTTTCTCAACATCTACGTTGACTTACCTCAATTGAACGACTTTCTAGTGGAGAATATAATTACAAGTGTATATAATATTGATTTTAGTGCCCTAAGAATAAAATGTTCTAAAGATGTATGTGAAATTGTTTATTAATAAAAAAATTTATATACATGATAAAACGACTTTTCTACTCTTTAGATTTCATCCACTACTAGGTATTTGTCGACAACAACTAGTGCGGGTAGATTATCTGAATTCACAGTGAACTGATTCTGATGTACTGCAATGTCAGGGTCGCATTTTCTACAGTAGAGCGTGACTTCACTCTTGTCATATCTCTTTGTACAGTCAATGATACTATTCGCATTCATTCTAAAGAATTCACGTGTATCAATTTGCGTATTTGAAGAAATTTCATAAACTGTGTCCTCAAGTGTCGAATCACATTCTATCACTGCCAATTAAAAATCAGTGGGCTTATCATAACACCCATTGTCTTCAAAACAATGACGTAGAAACCATATTCTCTTGTTGTTCCAACAGTTGAATCGTTGACCTGGTTCCTCCTCCCAGAACAATCGAAAACCACGACGATACCAATCTCGTAGCAATAAACTAAAATCCCGGTTAGGATTCTTTCCAATCATACCGGGATATGTACTCTCCCACTGCTTACATTTATCATAATGACAATTGGAGCATAGGTGGCCTCTAGGATGAGAGTCACACACCTCTTCAAGACAGGAATTACAACCTTTAATTTGTATAGCATATCCTCTATGCAATTTACAGGGGGTGCATAATCTACATTTTTCATCATACTCCTCAATCATTGTGCAATTCTCACATGATAACCAGCTGCTCTGTGTATACATACATAATGGACATGTATGGAACATTTTGTCATGTGTTGACGCTCTCACTGCCACAATGAAACTGAGCTAGCAACAAAAAAAAATTGTCTGAGAGAGAGAGAGAGGAGTATATCATCCTTGAGCATCATCTTTCTCATGAAAAAAAGTCCTAAATTTCTAAAAACTAATGTTTAAAATCATATCCACAATATCGTTTTGCTGTGTCGTGATCAATATATCAATAAATTGTGTAAATGCATTTGGACCACGATGTAGAAGCTTCATGCAATAGTCTAATGATGGAGAATCAGTTTTAATTATATCGACAAGCATCCCCCGAGAAAATATCTTCCTTTGAATAGACAACTCTATAAAATCATCATCTAAAATTAAATGTTTTTTCCATAAGAACTAGAGTCCTCATGATTCGCTATTTCTCAAATATATCGATTTTTTAGAGTCATAACTCTCTCACAACCAACTTCAGACTAATCAGAATTTCTTTTTTGTACTCAAAATATATGCTAGTCTACTATAGAAAAAAAGAAAAAATACAATTGATTTAGAAACATTTTTATTGATCATAATTACAATAATAATAATCACTGATGCATTTTGTTCTCATCAATATATTTCGATAGAACATCTAATGCTGATCGAAGTTTATTTATATGGAGAATATTCACTTTTCCAGCAAAACACAGCTGTTCCTCCTGCTTAAATTTGCTTAATGATATCACGTATCTAGCATACATAATGTCCCATTCAAGACATAGTCTACACCCAGCGGTTATTTCCACAGCTACATTAGGTACTCGTATATCGTTGCTGTTGCTGCTGTCGGTTCCATCATTAATCTCCAATAGTGTAAATGCACCACTCATTTTTTCTCCACTAATATCCTCTCAAATAAACTATTCTCTTTGAATTCAATTCTCTTACTAATATGAAATACAATGAAAATTACTCCTTATATCCGAATCCAACTACTAATCAAGTAGTTAGTGTGACCGTCTCTCTCTCTCTCTGGCTGTCCTCCAAAAATGGGTGTCATAATAGAAAACATGTCTATCAACCCATGTAGAGTTCATTGTAATAGGCAAATGACCCTGGTAACCGTCCAATGCATTGAAAACTTACATACATATCTATGCCTTATGCGTAAGTTTCCTTGTCCCCTTTCAAGTAATTGTACGGTTACTACTGATTTGCATATTAAATTTAAGTTGAACTCTTTTAAAGATGTATTTATTTACATTAATTTCTATTGTATGTTTGTTTGCATTGATTCTTTATTTAATTTCTGTTCGTTTTAAGTTTCATTTATACTTCAATAGCAAAACTACAATGAAATAAATTCTTGAACTGATGGATCTTTAAAGAATTAATATTATTATATATCATTTTTCATTTATTCTTTAGTAGTAATTTCTGGTCATTTGTAGTTTAAATTTTAACAGGTATTTGTATCTGCTGAGCTTAAGTTTCAAATGGCCTTTACTTTTCTTTGAATAACTTATTTTTCGGAAATTTTTTTTTTAATTAATTTTTGTTTGTTTTCGATTGCAAAAAGTTTCAAGTTTTTAAAAATTCCTTATTTCAAAATCAAACTTCTAAAAAAATCAAATGTTCATAAATGTATCAAAACTGGTATCAAAGTAACAACATCAAAGTCAAAAAATGGATTTGGGTCAGAACTAGAACTTTCAATTTCCAATCAAATGAGGCCTCTATGAAGTTTATACGAGCATCCCCTTCATAATAACCATACATGCCTTTAGGACATAACTTACGACGCCTTCCCCCGGGCCCGGGGGGTTGTATTGACACCGGAGTTTTTCTTATCCGACCTTTGAACTATTTTTTGTTTAACAAAATGTTCACTTTTGTTAACATAAAATGTTTAACATTCAATTTTCAATCAAATGAGCCCTCTCTGAAGTTTATACAAGTATCTCTTTTATAAGAACCATATATGCACCAAAACAGGGCTTATAACGCCTTCCACCAGGCCCTGGGGGGTTGTGTCGACACTAAAATTTTTTATCTGAGTTTTTAACACTTTTAAACTTAATGGCTATCTCCAAATTTTTTGGATGCATTAGGGAAAAAAGGGGCATGGAGGGGGGCTAGTTGCCCTCCAATCTCTTTTGACTCTCAAAAACTGAACTAGAACTTTCAATTTCCAGTCAAATGAACCCTCTATGAAGTTTTTACGAGTATCCCTTCCATAAGAACCATATATTCCTCCAGGACATAACTTACAACACCTGCCCTCGGGCCCAGGGGGGTGTGTTAACCCCGGAGTTTTCGTTACATGGTCTTTGAACTATTCTTTAAAAAAAGGCTATCTCAATTTTTTATCAGATGGGTTCGAGAAAAAAGCGTGGAGGAGGGGGGCTAGGTGCCCTCGAATCTCTTTTGACTCTTAAAAAGTGAACAAGAACTTTGAATGTCCAATCAAATGAGCCCTCTTTGAAGTTTATACGAGCATCCCCTTCATAAGCACCATATATGCCCCAGGGCATAACTTACAGCACCTGCCCCCAGAACCTGGGAGTAGTATGTTACCTTATACTTCTGTACCCTGTATAGCAATCTCCATGTTATTCTAAGGGTTTATGTTCCCTTCCATGCTATTCTATGTTCCTTCCATTGTTATTCTATGGGAACCTCTACATGTGATTAAACACGTTATATAACTATGTGCTATTTGCTTATGTCCTGTTGGTACCATTCCAAACGAGTGGGGATTCCCCGCCTGTTCCTAAACATTGCAAAAAAGATAGCAGTATGAGAGTGCTTTTTTTTTTTTTTATTTATTTATTTATTTTTTTTTTGATAAGAATTTCATAAGAATGTAGGTCGGGACACTACAATCAGAATTCTTTGATTGGCAGTTAAAAAGGGGTAATGAGATTTGCGAATTGGAGTGTAGGATTTGCGAATTTGATCCTATTAAGGATTGACTTGAGAAAACCAAAAATACTCAGAATCCAAAATAAACGGGATCTGCCTCAAGGGCACGGCTCAGAGGTTCTTCGTTCCCCCATTTCTGCGGGCAGGGGAGGGGGGGGGTCAATTTTGGAGGGAAAACCAAAAATACTCAGAATCGAAAATAAATGGGATCTGCCTCAAGGGCAAGGCTCAGAGCCCCCTCCATCACCCATTTCAGAGGACACGGGAGGGGGGTGGGTCAATTTTTGAGGCAAAACCAAAAATACTCAGAATCGAAAATAAATGGGATCTGCCTCAAGGGCAAGGCTCAGAGGCCCCTCCATACCCCATTTCTGAGGACAAGGGAGGGGAGGAGGTCAATTTTTGAGGGAAAACCAAAAATACTCAGAATCGAAAATAAATGGGATCTGCCTCAAGGGGAAGGCTCAGATTCTGAGGGCGGGGGGGGGGGGGTCAATTTTGGAGGGAAAACCAAAAATACTCAGAATCGAAAATAAACGGGAATCTGCCTCAAGGGCAAGGCTCAGAGGCCCCTCCTTCCTCCAATTCTCAGGGCAGGGAAGGGGGGGTCCATTTTGGAGGGAAAACCAAAAAATACTCAGAATCGAAAATAAACGGGATCTGCCTCAAGGGCAAGGCTCAGAGGCCCCTCCTTCCCCCTCAGAAAAAGTTTTAACAAGAAATGTCTGAAAAGTGTTTTTTTGGGGGATGGAGCGATGACAGATTGGATGTCTCAGACTTGTGATAGTGCTGTACTGTGGTACTAATTTCTTGTGAAAAACCCAAATGAATTAGTTGAAAATAAAGTTTTAACAAGAAATGTCTGAAAAGTATTTATTTTGGGGGGTGGGGGCGATGACAGAGTGGATGTCTTAGACTAGTTATAGTGTTGTACTCTGGCATGAATTGCTTTCGAAAACCCGGATGCATTAGTTGAAAATAAAGTTTTAACAAGAAATGTCTGAAAAGTATTTTTTTTAGGGGGATGAGGGCGATGACAGAGTGGATGTCTTAGACTAGTTATAGTGCTGTACTGTGGTACGAGTTGCTTGTGAAAAACCCGGATGAATTAGTTGAAAATAAAGTTTTAACAAGAAATGTCTGAAAAGTATTTTTTGGGGGGGCGGGGGCGAGGACTGAGTGGATGTCTGAGACCAGTGATAGTGCTGTACTGTGGTACGAAGTGCTTGGGAAAAACCCAAATCAATTAGTTTAAAATAATGTTATTACAAGAAATGTCTGAAAAGTAATTTTTTTGGGGGGTGGGGGCCATGAATGAGTGGATGTCTTAGACTAGTTATAGTGCTGTACTCTGGCATGAATTGCTTTCGAAAACCCGGATGAATTAGTTGAAATAAAGTTTTAACAAGAAATGTCTGAAAAGTATTTTTTTGTGGGGTGGGGGCGATGACAGAGTGGATGTCTTAGACTAGTTATAGTGCTGTACTCTGGCATGAATTGCTTTCGAAAACCCGGATGAATTAGTTGAAAATAAAGTTTTCAAAAAATGTCTGAAAAGTATTTTTTTTGGGGGGGGGGGGTGAGGGCGATGACAGAGTGGATGTCTTAGACTAGTTATAGTGCTGTACTGTGGTACAAATTGCTTGTGAAAAACCCGGATGAATTAGTTGAAAATAAAGTTTTAACAAGAAATGTCTGAAAAGTATTTTTTGGGGGATTGGGCGATGACAGAGTGGATGTCTTAGACTAGTGATAGTGCTGTACTGTGGTACGAATTGCTTGTGAAAAACCCTAATGAATTAGTTGAAAATAAAGTTATAACAAGAAATATCTGAAAAGTATTTTTTTTGGGGGGGGGGGGGGTGGGAGGCGATTACAGTGTGGATTTATTAGACTAGTTATAGTGCTGTACTCTGGCATGAATTGCTTTCGAAAACCCGGATGAATAAGTTGAAATAAAATTTTAACAAGATGTGTCTGAAAAGTATTTTTTTGGGGGGTGGGGGCGATGACAGAGTCGATGTCTTAGACTAGTTATAGTGCTGTACTCTGGCATGAATTGCTTTCGAAAACCCGGATGAATTAGTTGAAATAAAGTTTAAACAAGAAATGTCTTAAAAGTATTTTTTTGGGGGTGGGGGCGATTACCGAGTGGGTGGCTTAGAATAGTTAGAGTGCTGTAATCGTGCACTAATTGCTGGAGATAAAAACAGAGGATTATTTCTCAAATAAGTTTTGAAAAATAATTTGATGAAAAGAATTTTTTTGGTGATGGAGCGATGACAGAGTGGATGTCTTAGACTAGTTATAGGGCTGTACTCTGGCATGAATTGCTTTCGAAAACCTGGATGAATTAGTTGAAAATAAAGTTTTAACAAGAAATGTCTGAAAAGTATTTTTTGGGGGGTGGGGCGAAGACAGAGTGGATGTCTTAGACTAGTTATAGTGCTGTACTCTGGCATGAATTGCTTCCGAAAACCCGGATGAATTAGTTGAAAATAAAGTTTTAACAAGAAATGTCTGAAAAGTTTTTTTTTTGTTAAACACAATTGGCTGAAATAAAAGTGGAACTCTTAAAATCACAACTAAAGGTCAGTAAATAATTCCTTTGTTGTTTTTTTTTTGTTAAACACGATTGGCTGAAATAAAAGCGGAACTTTTAAAATCACAACAACTAAAGGTCAGTAAATAATTCCTTTGTTGTTTTTTTTTGTTAAACACGAGCTATTGTAGAAAATAATTTCAAAGTACAAATTCACATGATAGTTACGCTATTATAGAAAATAATTTCAAAGTACCAAGTCACATTATAGTTACGCTATTGAAGAAAATAATTTCAAAGTACCAAGTCACATGATAGTTACGCTATTGTAGAAAATAATTTCAAAGTACCAAGTCACATGATAGTTACGCTATTGTATAAAATAATTTCAAAGTACCAAGTCACGTGATAGTTACGCTATTATAGAAAATTATTTCAAATTACCAAGTCACTTTATAGTTACGCTATTGTAGAAATAATTTCAAAGTACCAAGTCACATGATAGTTACGCTTTTGTAGAAAATAATTTCAAAGTACCAAGTCACATGATAGTTACGCTTTTGTAGAAAATAATTTCAAAGTACATGATAGTTACGCTATTATAGAAAATAATTTCAAAGTACCAAGTCAAATGATAGTTACGCTATTGTATAAAATAAATTCAAACTACCAAGTCACATGATAGATACGCTTTTGTAGAAAATAATTTCAAATTACCAAGTCACAGTATAGCTAAGCTATTGTAGAAAATAATTTAAAAGTACCAAGTCACATTATAGTTACGCTATTGTAAAAAATAATTTCAAAGTACCAAGTCACTTTATAGGTTCTAATTTGTAGAAAATAATTTCAAATTACCAAGTCACATGATAGCTACACTTTTGTAGAAAATAATTTCAATCGACCAAGTCACGTGATAGATACGTTATTTTAGAAAATAATTTCAAAGTACAATTTCAAATGATAGTTACTCTATTCTATAAAATAATATCAAAGTAACAACTAAAATTATAGTTACGCATTTGTAGAAAATAATTTCAAAGTACCATGTCACATGATAGTTATGCTTTTGTAGAAAATAATTTCAAAGTACCATGTCACATGATAGTTGCACTTTTGTAGAAAATAATTTCAAAGTACCAAGTCACATGATAGTTACGCTATTGTAGAAAATAATTTCAAAGTACCAAGTCACATGATAGTTACGCTTTTGTAGAAAATAATTTCAAAGTACCATGTCACATGATAGTTACGCTTTTGTAGAAAATAATTTCAAAGTACCATGTCACATGATAGTTACGCTTTTGTAGAAAATAATTTCAAAGTACCAAGTCACATGATAAATACGCTATTGTAGAAAATAATTTCAAAGTATCATGTCACATGATAGTTATGCAATTATAGAAAATAATTTCAAAGTACCAAGTCACATGATAGTTACTCTATTGTAGAAAATAATTTCAAAGTACCATGTCACATGATAGTTACACTATTGTAGAAAATAATTTCAAAGTACCAAGTCACATGATAGTTACGCTATTGTAGCGTAACAATAGCGTAACTATCATGTGACTTGGTACTTTGAAATTATTTTCTACAATAGCTCGTGTTTAACAAAAAAAAAAACAAAGGAATTATTTACTGACCTTTAGTTGTTGTGATTTTAAAAGTTCCGCTTTTATTTCAGCCAATCGTGTTTAAAAAAAAAAACAAAGGAATTATTTACTGACCTTGAGTTGTGATTTTAAGAGTTGCGCTTTTATTTCAGCCAATTGTGTTTAACAAAAAAAACAAAAAAAAAATTTTCAGACATTTCTTGTTAAAACTTTATTTTCAACTAATTTATCCGGGTTTTCGAAAGCAATTCATGCCAGAGTACAGCACTATAACTAGTCTAAGACATCCACTCTGTCTTCGCCCCCCCCCCCAAAAATACTTTTCAGACATTTCTTGTTAAAACTTTATTTTCAACTAATTCATCCGGGTTTGCGAAAGCAATTCATGCCAGAGTACAGACCTATAACTAGTCTAAGACGTCCACTATGTCATCGCTCCATCCCCAAAAAAATATTTTTCAGCCATTTCTTGTTAAAACTTTATTTGCGACTACTTCCTCTGAGTTTTTCTCAACCACTTCGGTCCAGAGTACAGCACTATAACTAGTCTAGGACATCCCCTCTGTCATCGCCCCCCCCCCCCAAAAAAAATAATTTTCAGACATTTCTTGTTAAAACTTTATTTCAACTAATTCATCCGGGTTTTCGAAAGCAATTCATGCCAGAGTACAGCACTATAACTAGTCTAAGACATCCACTCTGTCATCGCCCCCACCCCCCAAAAAACACTTTTCAGACATTTCTTGTTAAAACTTTTTTTCAACTAATTCATCCGGGTTTTCGAAAGCAATTCATGCCAGAGTACAACACTATAACTAATCTAAGACATCCACTCTGTCATCGCCTCCCACCCCCCAAAAAAATACTTTTCAGACATTTCTTGTTAAAACTTTATTTTCAACTAATTCATTTGGGTTTTCACAAGCAATTCGTACCACAGTACAGCACTATCACTAGTCTAAGACATCCACTCTGTTATCGCCCCACCCCCCCCCCCCCAAAAAAAAATACTTTTCAGACATTTCTTGTTAAAACTTTATTTTCAACTTATTCATCCGAGTTTTTCACAAGCAATTCGTACCACAGTACAGCACTATAACTAGTCTAAGACATCCACTCTGTCATCGTCCTCACCCCCCCCCCCCAAAAAAAAATACTTTTCAGACATTTCTTGTTAAAACTTTATTTTCAACTAATTCATCCGGGTTTTCGAAAGCAATTCATGCCAGAGTACGGCACTATAACTAGTCTAAGACATCCACTCTGTCATCGCCTCCCACCCCCAAAAAAAAATACTTTTCAGACATTTCTTGTTAAAACTTTATTTTCAACTAATTCATTTGTGTTTTTCACAAGCAATTCGTACCACAGTACAGCACTATCACTAGTCTAAGACATCCACTCTGTCATCGTCCTCACCCCCCCAAAAAAATACTTTTCAGACATTTCTTGTTAAAACTTTATTTTCAACTAATTCATCCGGGTTTTTCACAAGCAATTCGTACCACAGTACAGCACTATAACTAGTCTAAGACATCCACTCTGTCATCGCCCTCGCCCCCCCCCCCCCAAAAAAAGAAATACTTTTCCGACATTTCTTTTTAAAACTTTATTTTCAACTAATTCATTTGGGTTTTTCACAAGCAATTCGTACCACAGTACAGCACTATCACAAGTCTGAGACATCCAATCTGTCATCGCTCCATCCCCCAAAAAATCACTTTTCAGACATTTCTTGTTAAAACTTTTTCTGAGGGGGAAGGAGGGGCCTCTGAGCCTTGCCCTTGAGGCAGATCCCGTTTATTTTCGATTCTGAGTATTTTTTGGTTTTCCCTCCAAAATTGACCCCCCCACCCCTGCCCTCAGAAATGGAGGAAGGAGGGGCCTTTGAACCTTGCCCTTGAGGCAGATTTCAATTCTGAGTATTTTTGGTTTTCCCTCCAAAATTGACCCCCCCCGCCCCTGCCCGCAGAATCTGAGCCTTCCCCTTGAGGCAGATCCCATTTATTTTCGATTCTGTGTATTTTTGGTTTTCCCTCCAAAATTGACCCCCTCCCCTCCCTTGTCCTCAGAAATGGGTGATGGAGGGGCCTCTGAGCCTTGCCCTTGAGGCAGATCCCATTTATTTTCGATTCTGAGTATTTTTGGTTTTCCCTCCGAAAATTGACCCCCTCCCCTCCCTTGTCCTCAGAATTGGGGGATGGAGGGGCCTCTGAGCCTTGCCCTTGAGGCAGATCCCATTTATTTTCGATTCTGAGTATTTTTGGTTTTCCCTCCAAAATTGACCCCCTCCCCTCCCTTGTCCTCAGAAATGGGAGAAGGTGGGTCGCGGTTTAAGGGGCCTGTTTTCTTAGCAAAATCTATGTCGAGTCTTTTCTATTGCTGTGGGCCCTCACACTTTTACCCCCCCCCCTCCCCTGCCCTCATAAATTGAGGAACGAAGTGTCTCCGTAATATCTTCGAGAGACGTTTTTCGTTTATTTTCGATTCTGAGTATTTTCGGTTTTCCCTCCAAAATTGGCCCCCCCTCCCCTGCCCTCAGAAATGGGGGAACGAAGAACCTCTGAGCCTTCCCCTTGAGGCAGATCCCGTTTATTTTCGATTCTGAGTATTTTTGGTTTTCTCAAGTCAATCCTTAATAGGATCAAATTCGCAAATCCTACACTCCAATTCTCAAATCTCATTACCCCTTTTTAACTGTCAATCAAACAATTCTGATTGTATTGTCCCGACCTACATTCTTATGAAATTCTTATCGAAAAAAAAAAAAAAAAAAAAAAAAAAAAAAAAAAAACACTCTCATACTGCTATCTTTTTTGCAATGTTTAGGAACAAAGGGGGAATCCCCACTCGTTTGGAATGGTACCAACAAGACATAAGCAAATAGCACATAGTTTTATAACGTGTTTAATCACGTGTAGAGGTTCCCATAGAATAACAATGGAAGGAACATAAGCCCTTAGAATAACATGGAGATTGCTATACAGGGTACAGAAGTATAAGGTAACATACTACTCCGGGGGGGTTGGTCGACGCCGGAGTTTTTGTTATATGATATCTGAACCATTTTAACGAAATAGCTATCTCGAAATTTTTATCGGATACATATGGAAAAAAGCGCGGGGGGGCTGGTTACCCTCCAATATCTTTTGACGCTTAAAAAGTGAACTAGAACTTTCAATTTCCAATCAAATGAGCCCTCTCTGAAGTTTATACGAGCATCCTTTTCATACGAATCATATACGCCCCCAAGACAACACTTACAACACCACTCTGGTTTTGACACCGGAGTTATTGCTATCTAATTTTTGAACAATTAAAAAAAAACTGGCTATCTCAAAATTTGTAGCGGGTGGGTTTGGGGAAAAAGGGGGGGGGGGGGGGCTAGTTGCCCTTAAATCTCTTGACTCTTAAAAAGGGAGCTAGAACTTTCAATTTCCAATCAAATGAGTCTTCTATGGAGTTTGTAAGAGCATCCCTTTAATAAGAACCGTACATTCCTTTAAGGCATAACTTAGAACACCTTCCCCTGGGCCCTGGGGGATTGTATTGACACTGGAGTTTTCCTTATCCGACCTTTGGACTATTTTTTTTAACAAAAAATATATCTCAAATTTTCATCAGATAGGTTTGGAAAAAGAAGGCATGGGGGGGAGGAGGGCTGGTAAACGAAACTCAGAGAGGAGAGAAAGTAACAAAATGAAAAATAAAATCAAAAAGGGTGAAAAAAACGAGGATTTTGTCAGCCAGCGAACCATGAAGATGACAAAATATAAGCAAATATTTCGACAAGGACCTCCGCCAAGTCGTCCTCAGTGCAAAAAAAAAAAAGAAGAAAAAAAAAAAAACAGAAAACAAAAAAAAAAAAAACACGAAAATCTATCCTTTGGTAGCTTAATCTACAAAGACAGAACAGACACTGAATAAAAAATCAGGCAGGAAACAATGAAAATTAATTTACCAAGATGATTGTGCAAAGATCTTTCGTCTTGTAATAACTTTAGCTGGTCTATAATTTCGGTTTTCATTAGATATGCAAATAGGTTCTTTTAAGTTTTTTCGGGTGAAAATATTGATTGAGTCCTTCAAGATTAAACTGTCGTAAATTGGGCTTAATGAAATATATCCAGTATATCTATTTATTGCTAAATTTTGGTTCATATATTTTTTTATTTCAATTACCTCCTTAACAGTTTGTGGTACGCCATTAACAGCTGATATTAAGGTTACCTCGTCAGAAAGAACCAGATGAGTCGGATTTACGAAAATATGTGAAGCCAATGCCGAATCAAAGTCGTCATTGTTATTTTTTAATCTCAGGGACTTATCTATTGAAATTTTGTGCTCATGCAAACGCTCACCTAGTTGTTGATGGGTCCTACCAATGTAAAATTTCCCACATGAACACGGGATTCTGTAGACACCACTACTCAGTACAGAGTCTGTTTTATCCTTTCCTGAGTTAAAATAATGTTCAACCTTTTGTTCGGTTTTGAAAGAAACAGAGAGATTATGTTTATTTAAAATTTTTCCAAGTTTATCGCCAAGTTTCGGGATGTATGGTAAAACGATGAAAGTTTTTTTCTCAATTGCCGGTGTAACTGAATCAAGGGGGACAAGCTCCCTAATTTGTTCTTTTATCTTTTTTAATCGTCTATCTATTATATTTTCAATGAGTTTGATTGGGTAACCATTGCAAAAAAGAATATTCTTGACATAGTTTAGTTCAGAATTTATATGATTACGGGAACAAATTTTTAAAACTCTGTCGAATAAAGAGATTACTACCCCTCTTTCCACAGATGGAGGGTGATGGGAAGAGAAATGTAGATTTCGATCATTATGAGTGGGCTTTCTATATATAGAAAATTCAAGACTAGGATTAGTTTTTATAATCAAAACATGTAAGAAAGACAGCTTACCTGAATCTTCGAGTTCCATTGTGAACTGGAGATTCGAATCAAAAGAGCTCAAATGTGCCAAAAAATTTCTTAGAGAGTCTTGTCCATTTTCCCAAACAGAAAGGATATCATCAACAAAACGAAACCAGATAGAGTGTTTTAAGTGGAAACTATTCAAAGCAGACTGTTTTATGAAATCCATGTAAAAATTTGCCAAAAAAGGAGACAAGACAGTGCCCATGGATAAGCCTATTATTTGAAGAAAAAATTTGTTTTGGAATTTAAAATACGAGTAGTACTTGTTGCAAAGACGGACAAGGGTCATTATTGTATCAATTTCCAAAATTTTATAATCCGACCAAGCTGAATTTTTCTCTAATTTTCGTGGTAAAGCCTACTCACATTTATGAACAACGCATGAAGCCTACATAGAAACTCCATCAAAACTAGATACAACCGTATTTTCTATTGTACTTTGATTTTTTAACTTCTCAACAAGATCTATGGAGTTTTTAATATAGGATTTCTGTGTGCTTAAAAGAGGCTTAAAAATGGTGGCTAAGAAACTTCTTATACCCGTAGCCGGAGAACTATAACATGCTACGATTGGACGTAACGGAATATCTTTCTTATGGATTTTAGGCAGACCATAAAACTTGGGGGCTGAACAACCTTTGGGATAAAATTTTCTGTACATTTGAGGGGTAATTAGTCTAGTATCTTTTAAAATTCCTAGTTCATTTCTCAACTTCTGTGTGTATTTGTCCGTGGGATCAAATTTTATTTCTTTGTAAATATTTTCATCCATTAAAAGGGTGTTAACTTTTAATTCATAATCTGCAGAATTCATAATTACAACTGTGTTTCCCTTGTCCGCTTTCGTAATTACTGTGTTTTTATTTTTTCTTAAGTTTCGGATGGTTTGAATTTCCTCCTATGATTGAGTTGAAAGCGACAAAGATGGCCTATAATCAAGAATACTTTTTACAATTTCACTTCTGAGTAGGTCTGGATTTTCGATTTCACCATCATAGCTCAAAATAGCAGACTCCACGCCCGTAATAATTTCTGCAGTATTTACGTGTGTTTGAGCCATTGCAAATTTTGGTCCTTTTGAAAGAATACTTAGTTCCTTGGATGTAAATAACTTAGAGGATGAATTTTCCAAAGGAGGACCAAGACAAAATTTAGGAAGGAAAATCCGTGTTTTTTGAAACTGTTGAAATTCCAGTTTTGAGAATTTTTCCGATAAACGAGTTTTTGCTAAATGGAATATGTGTCTGAAATATGTGTCTTTTTTTCACCCTTTTTGATTTTATTTTTCATTTTGTTACTTTCTCTCCTCTCTGAGTTTCGTTTGTCATGTATAGCCAGTGTGGTCTAAGAATGTATTTGGAGGGCTGGTAAGCCTCCAATATCTTTTGACGCTTAAAAATTGAACTAGAACTTTCAATTTCCAATCAAATGAGCCCTGTCTGAGGTTTATATGAGCATTCCTTACATAAGAACCATATATGCCCCCAGGGCATAACTTAAAACCTTTGTCCTGAAGACTGAGCGGGGAGTGTCCATCTCAAAGACATAATTTCCAGAACTTACAACTACGTTGAACAAAAGGGCTATCTCAAAAATTTTGATTGGATGTGTTTGGGGAAATGGTGGGCGTGGAAGGGGTGTTAGTTGCCTTCCAGTCACTTTTGAATATTATAAAGGACGCTAGCCTTTTAAATTTCCAATCGAATGATCCCTTTTGAAGTTTCTACGACAACGTTTGACCCCAGGACATAATTTTCAACCCTTGCCTTCAGGGTCTTGGGAGAGAGCGGTTTTCATCCCCAAAGACCTAATTTCCAGAATTTTAAACTACGTTGAACAAAATTGCTATCTCAAAATTTTCCTTGGATGTGTTTGGGGAAAAGGTGGGCTTGAAAGGGGGGTTAGTTGCCCTCCAATCACTTTCGACTATTAAAAAGGGCACTAGCCCTTTGAATTTCAAATAGAATGAGTCCTTTTTGAAGTTTCTACGACAAAGCTTTCTATAAAAAGCTTATATACCCCCAGGGCATAACTTACAACCCTTGCCCAGAGGGCTGTGGGGGGAATGTCCTCCTCGTAAACATAATTTCTTTCTGGAAATCAACTACGTAGAACAAATTGGCTATCTAAAAGTTTTGATTGGATGTGTTTGGGGAAATGGTGGGCGTGGAAGGGGTGTCAGTTGCCTTCCAATAACTTTTGACCCTTAAAAAGGGCACTAGAACTCTCGATTTCAAATCAAATGAGCCCCCTTTGAAGTTTCTACGACGACCTCTTCCATATGAAGTGTCTATGGGAAAAAATAAATAAATAATAAATAAATAAATAATAAAACATTGGAGCCGTATGGCCTTTACTATAGGCAACGCTGTAGCGTTGCCTCTGAAAAGCCTCTATCGGGGTTTTAAAAGAGGGTGCTAAAAACTGGAAATAGTGTTGTTACACATACCCGGTGTAGCATCGCGATTATTATTGCGGTCTTGTCCCTTCTTTGCTTAAGGATTGAATAGGTCCAATGTTTTTGAATACATTCAGATCTCAATATGACGTTTAACTTTCATTTAAAGTCCAACATACATGAAATTATATTTAATATGAAAAAAAACGCTAAACATGCTTCAGTAGTTGATTACGACGATTGTAAGAAATAGGATTTTTAAGAAAAAAAATCATGTATTTATTAATGTAAAACGCCAGCTAAAACCCTGTTATTAGTGTATCTTGGTTTAGTTTTGGGCTTAGACGACATTGCCATTCTAAAACTGTCACAAGAAGCAAAAATGGAACAGAAGTGAAACTAGATTCGAGGCCAGAAATATAAATTTCATAACCCTTTGAACAATAGCAATCCTATTTGTTCGTAAAAAAAAGTGAATGAATTGGTGATAAGAAAGCCCTAAGTGTCAGTTTCCCGAAAGATTTATTTCCGTTTCTTTTGTTTTTGTTGTTTTTAAAGAACATAGCATATTTCTGCTATTCTTCATTGTTATTGACATCTTTTTTGTGGATAACAGAGGAAACATTAATGGATGATGGAGAAACCCATAGCGCTGCAATTTTTAGTATACAGATCTAAAGTTTTTTCCCCGATGGCTGCTGCGGTTCCGAAGTTTTTTTATATTTGTCACACAGATATTATTGTAAGTGACAAAAACAAAAGAAGTTGGCAGAAAAGTAGTATCTTAAAAGGAAACTATATGTCCAGAGCTAAAAAAAAACATATTAGCGTTAGCTTTCTGGAGGGAGATTTGAAACTATTGGAATGAAAAATTGTCGACTCACTATTTTCCTGTACAGGTGCAAACGATTTGCCAAAACCAGTAATTCATTTTCACCTCCCCAAATTTTTCAGTTGATAACTTCACTAGCCTGCCTATTTCCTGTAAGGAATTCAGTAATAGTAAATATTAAATTTTAAATGTTTGTTCGCATTTCTTGCATCGATTAATCACGAAAGTGCTCATTTAGAAGAGCCAGAGGCATGAAGATTGATATTTAAGTTGGATTCTGAATGGGGTCGGCTGCTCTTCCCCAAATTCATCATACGCTTGGCTCCCAAAAGTCAAAATTTTTACCTGGTTTTAACGCGTTTACAGGCTGCGATACAGTATCTTTCATTTCTGGTATTGGAAAGAAGAAAGCCTTTGATGTCTAGAGAAGTTATCCCGATGCAACTGACACGTTCTTGGATCTGTCGTCTGCGTCGACTGCTATAAGACCGCAGACGCAAGAACTGCTGGAGAGATTTGTAGTCTTATGCTATGAACGGACAAGCGAAGTCCAGGGTGTTGACGAAGCGAGAAAAGGGCTGTTTGCCAAGGGGCGGCAGATTGAACGCATCCCACCAACATCCGACGCCCTTCTTCAGCACACCAGACGTGCACCTTTCAGGCTGGCTGAATTTGAGGAAGAGCAGCCAACCCCATTCAGAAACCTCCTCCCCCCTCTGAATTTGGATGGAAGCTCGTAAACGATGAGTGGCATCCTGCCTCGACGACGCTACCCGAAGCTTCCAAACGTGCAAAGAACTGGTCAAATGTGGCTGCAAAAAACCTGCAAGCAACCATGCAAGTGCATGAAGGCTTCACTACCGTGCACTGATCTGTGTGCCTGTAATGGAGCGTGCTACAGATCTGACGCCAGCAACGAATAGGCTGCTGAACCAGGGCGCCAACTGCGTATCATATTTCTTTCTTTTTTTTTCTTATTTTTATCTCTTTTTTTCTGCCTTCAGTAAAGAAAGTCATATCTTTAAACGAAAGTTATAGTAGTGCATTTGACTCTTAAAGGAGGAGAAACAAGGGGAGGGGCAGTCGTAGTTTTGCACGTCACAGCTGTCATCCCCTGTTTCCTTTGTCCAGAGTGTGCCAACTACTCCCAGTAGAGTAATCATAACCGCCGCAGCCAAAATTGAAAAGAAACTCAGTTTGGCATTGTCCCTTGACCTCACCCCCCCCCCACCCCCACCCCCCAGATTCCCCTCTTCCTCTATACAAGATTTAAGATGTAATACTGTACCATTCGATCCTGAGAATGCCTCCTGAAATGGTGAGAACAAACTTAGAGATAGCAGATCAGAAAATTCGCTTCTTTAGCATTTCCCCCGGGGGAAATATTTACCACTGCTTATGACTATGTAAATTGAATAAACAAACCAATACCAATTTGAAATAGGCAAGAATAAATATTTCCCGTTTCCCCCTTGTTGAGTGAATTTCCCTCCCCCCACGCCACCCCTCCCTTTGATGATGAGACACTCCAAGCACCTTTTCCAATAGTTTGCTTCAATTTCTGTCTAATACCAAGTATACACACGGAATATCAAGCTAAAACAGGAAAAAGCCTTTTTTTCTTTTATCCCTTTTGGATGACTTTTACCCCTTTTTTCCCCTCTTAAGGTGGTCGGATCGATTGTGTCCCAGTCTCATTCGAAAGGCCACATCAAACTGCAGGTGTGGACCAACTTTCACACTTTTTTCCAAATTTGCACGAACCTTTAACTAAGCGACTAGACTAAAATACAAATACCTGTTAAAATTCAAACTCAAAACGACCAGAAATTACTATTAAAGAATAAATGAAACCCAAAATCAACGGAAATTAAATCAACAATCATAGTAAAAAAACATACAACAAGTAATAATATAAATGGAGAAACAAATCTTAAACCGAGTTAGGATTAAATTGAATATGTAAATCAAGCTTCAAACGAAAAAAAAATATTTTGCTATTGAAGTATGAATGAAACCCAAAACGAACAGAAATAGATACTAATGTAAATCCGGTAACCGGTAACATAGGAAAATTATAACATGACGATGTTGTTTTTACGAGAATTAATTAAATAAAAACTTTCCGAAAAATAAGTTCTTCAAAGAAAAGTGAAGGTAATTTTAAACTTAAGCTCAGCAGATACAAATTCCTATTATAATTCAAACTCAAAACGACTAGAAATTACTATTAAAGAATAAATGAAAAACTATGTATAATGATATTAATTGTTGAAAGATCCATAAGTTCAAGAATTTATTTCACTGTAATTTTGCTATTGAAGTATAAATGAAAATTAAAACGAACAGAAATTAAATAAACACTCCATGCAAACAAACGCACAATAGATACTACTGTAAATAAATAAATAAATTCTAAAACGAGTGAAACTTAAATTGAATATGTAAATCAAGCTTGAAACGAACAACAATAACTACAAACAAGAGTTTGGGTATCGCCTCCTTCTCTCACTTTAAAAGTGAAAACCTACTGCGTCATTGGCGCTTTACTGAAAACGAATTCTATTAAAAATTTTTTCTTTTGTACTTAATATTGAAAAACAACATTAAAACAACAGTAAAATTTTGAACTGATGAACTTCCAGCAATTAATATCATTGTACATCAAATATTCAGTTTAATTTATTAGTTTTTTCTAAAATTGTTCAAGACCCCTAAAGTTGTCCCCTTCCTTAACTGTAAAAACCTAAGGTCTTCTGTGCCATTGGCGCTTCACTGAAAGCGAATTGTATTACAAGTATTTTCTTTTCCAGTTCTTACAGCATGGAAAATGAAAATAAAATTACAGTGAAATAAAATCTTGAACTGACGGATCTTTGAACAATTAATATCATTATATATCAAATATTCAATTTGATTTTGTTTATGCTTTCCAAGACTTTTCAAGACACATATAATTTTCTGTAAAGCGCCTTGACGCAGTAGGTTTGAGACTTTTACTGTAAGAGAAGGAAGCGATACCCAAACTCTTGTTTGTAGTGATCTTTGTTCTTTTCAAGCTTGATTTGCATATTCAATTCAAGTTTCACCCGTTTTAAGATTCACTTATTCATTTACATTAATAGCCTGTCAATGGTATGTTTGTTTGCATTGATATTTTTTTAATTTCTGTTCGTTTTGGGTTTTATTTATACTTCAATACGAAAATATTCTTTTTCATTTTAAGCTTGATTTGCATATTCAATTTAAGCATAGCTCGCTTTAAGATTTATTTGTTCGTTTATATTATTACTTTTTGTATGTTTTTTTGCTATGATTGTTTATTTAATTTCTGTTGTTTTTGGGTTTCATTTATTCTTTAGTAGTAATTTCGGGTCATTTTGAGTTTGAATTTTAACAGGTATATGTATCTGATGACCTCAAGTTTAAAATGGCCTTTACTTTTCATTGAAAAACTTCTTTTTCAGAATTTTTTTTCTTTAAATTAATTTTGTTCTTTTTTGATCGCAAAACGTTTCAAGTTTACAAAAGTTGCAAATTTCAAAAAGTTTTTAAAATAACAATATCAAAGTAAAAAAATGGGTTTGTGTGCACCTCGGAATTTTTATTATCTGATGTTTGAACTATTTTTAACAAAATTTCTAACTTAAAATTTTCATCAGACGGCTTTGGAAAGAGAAGACATGGGGGGGGGGGGCTTGTTGCCCTCGGATCTCTTTTGACTCTTAAAATGTGAATTCGAACTTTCAATTTTCAATCAAATGAGTGCTCTCTGAAGTTTATACGAGCATCCCTTTCATAAGAGCCATATATGCCCCAAGGAATAATTTACAACGCCTGCACCCAGGCCCTGGGGATTTTGTCGACATCTGAGTTTTTGCTATTTGACTTTTGAACAATTCTTAACAAAATACCTATCTCAAAATTTTTATCGGATTCTTTTGGGGAAAGAGAAACGTGGGGGGGGGGGCTTGTTGCCCTTCAAAATCTTTTGACTCTCAAAAACTGAACTAGAACTTTCAATTTCCAATCAAATGAGCCCTCTCTGAAGTTTTTACGAGAATCCCTTCCATAATAACCATATATTAACCTAGGGCATAACTTAAAAAGCCTGCCCTTGGGCCTTGGGGGGCTGGTTGAACCCCGGAATTTTAGATATACGGTCTTTGAACTATTAAAAACAACTATATCAAATTTAGATGGGTTTTAGGCAAAAAGGGTGTGGAGGGGAGGGGGGCTAGTTGACCTCTGATCTCTTTTTACTTTAAAGTGAACTAGAACTTTCAATTTCCAATCAAATGAGCATCTCTCCCATAAGAACCATACAAGCCCCCAGGGTATAACTTACAACGCCTACCCCCGGGCCCTGGGGGGTTGTGTCGACACCAGTGTTTTGTTATATGATCTTTGAACTATTTTTAACAAATTGGCTATCTCTAAACTTTTATCAGATGCATTTGGGAAAAAAGGGCGTTTGGGAGGGGGGTGGCTACCCTACAATATCTTTTGACTCTTAAAAAAAGAACTAGAACTTTCAATTTCCAATAAAATTAGCCATCTCTGAAGTTTATACGAGCATTCCTTCCATAAGAACCCTATATCCCCCCAGTGCATAACTTATAACGCCTACCCCCGGGCCCTTGGGGGTTGTGGCGACACCGGAGTTTTGTTATGTGATCATTGAACTATTTTTTACCATAATGGCTATCCCAAAATTTATATCGGAGGTATATGAGGAAAAGAGGGCGTGGGGAGCTAGTTGCCCTCCGATCACTTTTGACTCTTAAAAAGGGCATTAGAACTATCGATTTCCAATCGAATGAGCCCCTTTTGAAGTTTCTACGCCGACCCCTTCCATATGAAGTGCCTCTGGAAAAAGAAACTAATAGTCATAGGCAGCGCAATCACGCTGCCTAAGCAAAGAACGATGTTGGCAAAATGTATTATTTATTATTTTTTCCTTTAGACCAGGGCACTTCGTATCGAAGGAGTTGTCGTATAAACTCCGAAAAGGGCTCGTTCAATTGAAAATTTGAGTTACTTGTGCCCTTTTTAATAGTCGAAAGTGATTGGAAGGCTACTAACACTCCTTCCACGCCCACCTTTTCCCCAAACACATCCAATCAAAATGTTGAGATAGCCTATTTTGTTCAGCGTAGTTAATTTCCATATAGAAAATATGTTTTTGAGGAGGACACTCCCCCACAGCCCTCAAGGCAAGGGTGATAAGTTTTACCCTGGGGACACATACGGTTTTTATAGAAAGCGATGTCGTAGAAACTTCAAAAGAGGCTCTTTCGATTTGAAATTCAAAGGACTAGTGCCCTTTTAACAGTCGAAAGGGAATGGAGGGCAACTAACCCCCCTCTCACGCCTAACTTTCCCCCAAACAAATCATTTCAAAACTTTGAGATAGCCATTTTGTTCAACATAGTTGAAAGTTCTGGAAATTTGGCCTTTGAGGATGCCAACCCCCCCCCCGACAGCCCTCAGGGCACGGGTTGTAAGTTGTGCCCTGGGGGCATATAAGGTCTTTACAGAAAGCGCTGTCGTAGAAACTTTAAAAAGGGCTCATTCGATTGGAAATAGAAATGGCTAGTGCCCTTTTTATTAGTCGAAAGTGATTGGAGGACAACTAACACCCCTTCCCCGCCCACCATTTCCCCAAATACATCCAATATAAATTTTGAGATAGTCCTTTTTTTCAACGTAGTGGAAAGTTCTGAAAACTATACTATTGATCAGGAGACTTCCCCCACTGTCTTCAGGGTAAGGGTTATAAGTTTTGCCCTAGGGGCATATAAGGTTTTTATTGAAATATTTGTTGTAGAAACTTGAAAAATGGCTCATTTGATAGCAAGATTTCCCATAAGCATGTCGATGTACAAAACTGTCCGCTTAGTTAACCTTTTGCGCCGAAGCTACTCACCTTTCTTAAGTGCTACTGAATTTAATTTCTTATAATAAAGAATTAAAGGTTTATTTCTTCTAAATTAAAAAAAAAATACAAAAAGAAAAACGAACCTATTTTCTCCTGGATTGGAGGTGATTAGGAACTAGGCTAAATTGAAAAAATAGTTTTCAACTGAAACTAGGGAGCAACTTTAAAAAACTTAAAACGAACAGAAGCTGTTCCGTAAAAAAAAAAGATCATGGCAGTGTTGTTTCTATGCTGAATTTCAATCAAAACGAGCAAAGATTAATTAAAAAAAACACGTTTTTCCGAGGGAAGTAAATATAAAAGTAGAAACTTGAACAAAAATTATTACTCCACAGCCTATCTAACATATATAAATAAAAATAGTGCAAATAAATCAACTGGTGATATTTCCTTATGCTTGTGAGATTACAGAAAACTAGCGCTTTACTGAAAACACAAATAATATAAAAGTTTTGGTACGGTAAAAATAAACATTTAAGGGCTCTTTTGACAGCATAAAAGTAAAGCATTTTTAGATTGTTGTTTTATTTATTCATTTTTTCGTTTAATTCGGTATTATTTCTGCACAATGAGCTCAGTTCAATGATTGACTGTCCTTTTGGATCTGAAAAAGACATTTCGTGATTATTTTGTCGACAAGTTCGAAGCCAAGGAATCTTTTTAGTAATAAGACTACAGACTCGCTTTAAAATTTGTATCACAATTTGAATTTCTCCGATTTATAGAGAAAAACAACTGGATATCCAGCGTCCACATTATGGACTCTGATATGCTCTTCATTTCCAGTAATACTCGGTGAGACCAAGATGTTACCCGATATTAATAAAAAAAAAACTTTTACACAAAATAAGTTTAAAAAAAAAAATAAATAAATAACTCCATTAAACTAAAAATGAAAAAAAAATCAAATAATCTACCAAGCATTCAACTACCACAAATCACTACCAATAAATAAATGAAACCCAAAACAAACAGAAATTAAGATAAGTCAAACTCAAAACGAGCAGAAATTAATCCGAGGAGGGTTCTAAACTCTATGCTTTTAAAAGCCAGAATATAATTTGTACTTTACTGAAAAAAATTCAAATGAAATTACTGAAAAAAATGTGCATTGTCAGTTTAATATACATATGCTGACATTTATTCCTTAAAATCTTAATTAATTTTTGATTTCTTAAAGTTATAGAAGTGAAAACATTTAAAAGAATTTTTTTTAGTAAAGTAAAACTTATATTCTTGCTTTTAATAAGTATAGGGTTTAGAACCCTACTCTGATTAATTTCTGCTCGTTTTGCGTTTGACTTATTTTAATTTGATTCCATATTTGATTTGAATACTCGAATACACTGATTACCAATCCAATGAGCCCCCTCTAAAATTTATATGACCACACTTTTTATAGAAACTCTATAGGTCCCTAGGGCATAACTTACAACCCTTACCCTTAGGGCTGAGGGGATTTTTTATCCTCAGAGACAAAATTTCCAGAACTTTCTGATGAGCTGAACAAAATCGTTATATCAAGATTTGCCCTCTGATCACTTTCGACTAATAAAAAGGCACTAGTCTCTCAACTTCCAATCGAATGAGCCCTTTTTGAAGCAGCTACGACAAAACTTTCTATAATAACCTTATATGCCCAAAGGGTATAACTTACTACCCTTGTCCTGAGGACTCTGGGCAGAGGGTTGTCATTATAAAAGATATAATTTCCAGACCTTTCAGTTTTTCAAAACCTTTTCAAGTTTTACAAAATGGTCATATCAATATGGACAATATGTTGATTGGAAATGTTCGGAGAAATGATGGGCGTGGGGGAAGAGGCAATTCTCTCTCAATTACTACCGGCTATTAAAAAAGGCAGTATTCCTCTCAATTTTCAATTGAAAAAGCCCTTTTTGAAGTTTTTACGACAACACATTCTATAAAATCATTATATTCATCCAGGGCAGAACTTACAACCCTAGCCCTGAGGGCTGTGAGGGGGGGGGGTTGTCATACTCAAAAACATAATTTTCAGGCCCTTCAACTATGTTCAACAAAATCGATATATAAAAATGTTGATCGAAAGCGTTTGGGGAAATGATGGGCGCAGGGGGGCAATCGCCCTCCGATCACTTTTTACTATTAATAAAGACACTAGCCCTCTCAATTCACAATTGAATGAGTCCTTGTTCAAGTTACTACGACAACGCTGACAAAGACCTAATATCCAGAACTTTCAACTACGTTGAACAAAATGTCTATATCAAAATTTAGATTGGATGCGTTCGGGGAAATGGTGGGCGTGAGAGGGGCGTTAGTTGCCCTCCAATCGCTTTTGACTATTAAAAAGGTTCGAATACGGGAATGTTATATTTTTGTTATGCTGACTGTAACGTGTTTCATTTAAATTATACTAAATAAATAAACATGCAAAATAACCGTGAGAGGGGGATTAGTTGCCCTCCAATCACTTCCGACAATTAAAAAAGGCACTAGCCCTTTGAATTTCCAATCGAATGAGCCATTGTTCAAGTTTCTACGTCAAAGATTTCAAAAAATTTTGATCGGAAGTGTTTGGTGAAATGGTGGGCGTCAGAGGGGGGTTAGTTACCCTCCAATCCTTTTAACTATTAAAAAGTGCACTAGACCTCTCAATTTCTAACTGAATCAGCCCCTTTTGAAGTTTCTACGACAACATTATCTATAAAAACCTTATATGCTCCCAGGGCATAACTTACAACCTTTGCCCTGAGGGCTGTAGGGAGTTTGTCATCCTCAAATAAATAATTTCCAGAACTTTCAACTACGTTTAACAAAATGGGTATCTCAAAACTTTGATTGAATGTGTTTGGGGAAATGGTAGGCGTGAGAGGCTGGCTAGTCGCTCTCCATTCAGTTTTGACTATTAAAAAGGGCATTAGCCCTTTAAATTTCCGATCAAATGAGCCCATTTTAAATTTTCTACAACAAAACTTTCTATGATAACTTTATATGCCCCAGGGCATAACTTACAACCCTTGTCCTGGGGGTTTGGAGGGGGGGGGTTGTCATCCTAATTTCCTAATTTCCAAAGACCTAATTTCCAGAACTTTCAACTACGTTGAACAACATCATTATCTCAAAATTTTTATCGGATGTGTTTGGGGAAGTGGTGGGCGTGAGAGGGGGGTTATTTGCACTTCAACCCCTTTCGACTATAAGAAATGGCAATAGCCTTTTCGATTTCCAATCGAATGAGCCCTTTTTGAAGTTTCTATGACAACTCTTTCTATAAGAACCTTATATGCCCCAGGGCATAACTTACAACCCTTGCCCCTAGAACTGTGGGGGTTTGTCATCCTCAAAGCCCTAATTTCCAGAACTTTCATCAATGTTGAAAAAAATGGCTATCTCAAAATTTTGATTGTATGGTTTTGGGGAAATGGTGGGTATGAGAGGGGGGCTAGTTACCCTGCAATTACTTTCGACTATTAAAAAGAGCACTAGCTATTTCAATTTCCAATCGAATAAACCCTTTTTAAGTTTTTATGACAATGCTTTCTTTAAAAAAAACCTTGTATGCTCCCAGGGCATAACTTACAACCCTTGCCCTAAGGGCTGTGGGGGGGGGGAGGCTGTCATCCTTAAAGACATGACCTTCCTCGTTTCAAGGGTAAGAAGGTCATTTTCTGATTCAGCAAATGAATTGCCCCTTCCTTCAATGACTTGAAGAAAGTCCTGAACATGGCACATGAATGGCATCTGTAATTTTGGTTTGTCCTCATGATGCTTCAAGTTTTCTTCAGAAGAAGGGTTTGTGAAACTTTCTTCATACTCCTCAAAGGCCCTTTGAACATCGGCACCTGATGTGATCCATCGAAGCATGGCATCTGGGTTTTTGGTGACTCCAATCCAACCGGCTATTCCTTTCATTTTCTCGTTATATCTCGTATCAACCGGCATATAAGGTTATTATAGAAAGTTTTGTCGTAGCTGCTTCAAAAAGGGCTCATTCGATTGGAAGTTGAGAGACTAGTGCCTTTTTATTAGTCGAAAGTGATCAGAGGGCAAATCTTGATATAACGATTTTGTTCAGCTCATCAAAAAGTTCTGGAAATTTTGTCTCTGAGGATAAAAAATCCTTTCTATTTTTTTCATTTTCTATTCCTTTCTATCAAGTCAAATTTATAAGAAGCGATTAGGTATAAATATAAGCTTTTAAATGAGCCCTTAAACAGCTCTTTTGTTACAGTTGCCTTCTAGTTTCTGCTAGTCAGTAGGCGATTAATAAAGCCCTGTCTTCATTATGGCCTTTTCAGGCAAAGTCGGCCGAGTAAAAACAGCTTTCTGTTCATCGAAAAATGAACTTTGTGTTCTATCTTCCCTAGATCGGTAAATTAGAAATTATGTTAAAAATAAGTTTTCAACTGAAACTAAGGAGTGACATTAAAACTTAAAACGAAAATATATTACTCGTATAAATAAAAAAGATCATGGCAGCGTCTACATTAAATTTTAATAAAAAACGAAAAAAGATTAATTTAAAAACAAAGTTTTTCCGAGGGAAGTAAAGAGTAAAGTTGAAAATTAAAACGGACGAAAACTATCACTTCACAGCCTATCTAATATATACTTAAAACGGACAAAAATTATTACTTCACAGCCTATCTAATTTGTGGCTTACATTATGTGGGGGAAAGTATTAATAACATATATGAGAGATTTTCGGGGCACAATTAAGGGTAAAAAACGAATAGCTATCTAGTACAACATTGTAATAATGGTACTTGTGCTTCAACTGATTTAACCATTACGATTTTAGAAAATTTGGAATTAAGTAATAGAACTAAAGAAGAGAAAAATATAAATTTACGTAAACGTGAAGACTACTGGATCCATACCCTCGATACTGCTTATCCGTTCGGGTTAAATGATCGAGTGGCTAAATATGGAGGCATGTCTAATGTTGTTGTTGATTGTATAAATTGTTTAATGGATCATCCTTCTTTTAATCATCCCGTTAAACGTAAAAATCGATGAAGAGGGCATAGGAAAAATAAGAGAAAAAAAAATATAGATTTAGAAATCTATTTGAAGGAATTGTGCAAACTATTTGAGTATAATGGTATGGCTAGCATAATAAAATGTTTGAATAAGTTATCAAAAAATAATTTAATAAAATTGTTTTGGAATGTAAATAATAAAAAACCATGTAACTCAAAAATTAAACTGATTTATGATACAGTATATATTCTAGATAGAACTAAAGGAAATTAAAATGATAAAAAGTCAGATAAGACTGTTAATAAGGAAAATAGATTATATCTTCCTATAACTTTTATAAGTAAAAAAATTGAGGTTATAAATTTACCTAGGATTTTAATCCAGGCTGATGTAAAACAGGCCTTTCCTAGTAATTTGAAGTATAAGAATAATCCGATTATAACATATAAATTTTCAAAAATGATAGGACAAATGATTTTTAATTATAATTTAATACTTAGGAATTTTGACACGGATAGTAATTGGAAACCTATTTGTAAGTGTGACCAATTGTTATCGTTTGTTAATACAACTTACGAGCATATTATTAAAGTTGATTTATCGATAATTAAGCAGATTAAACTGAAGAGTATAATGAAAATGTGGGATAAAGTCCTTCTTACATATCATCTAAACCCCTAGACTCTGATTAGAATGTTAAACAATCATATCAACATATTTATATATAAATTTTGAGCAAAAAAGAAAATTAATAAAAAATGTTTCCAGAATTGGACTAGTTTAATTATTAATAACGTTAGAAATAAGATATATAAGAGGACAAATAAGCATGATAATGATGTTGTTTTTTGTAATTCTAAGATAAAACAAGCAATTTATAATATAAAGAGGCATTTTGTAGTTGTACCCATTGATAAAGCGAATAATAATTTCGCAATAATTTATCAGAAGCTTTATTGTGATGTTTTAACAAAAGAGTTTAGTACAACAAATACATATAAAAAGGTTCAAGATATTAATAATAGTCTATTGATTGGAATAGAGGATATACTTTTTAAAAAATTTAATATTAAAGTTAATGATAATGATAAAAATTTTCCGTTTTTATATTGGACGGCAAAATTTCATAAAAATCCCTCGAAACCACGCTTTATTGCGGGGGCAGCAAGGTGCCCGACCAGAGTTGCGGCTACTGACTTGTCATGTATTTTAGGATAAATCAAAAATAAGTTTGAGGTGTATTGCTCAGGATTTAAAAAATTTTCTAAGTTTAATCCATACTGGAGTGTTAATAGTTCACAGCAAGTAATAGACTCTCTTGCTTTAGTTTCAGCCAAAAGAGTGGACTCGTTTGATTTCAATACATTGTATACAAATTTACCCATTAATTTAGTATTTATAAATTTAAAAAATATTATTAAGAAAGCTTTTCTTTTGTCTAATTTGCCGTTTTTAAAAATTGATGCGTATAATAAGAAGGCGAGATGGACTAATTATTTTAATAGTACAACTAGCTCAAGATGTTATAGCCTAGATATGATTTTTGATCTACTAGAATTTGTTCTATTTAATACTTATATAAAATTTAATGGCAATCAATATTATCAATGTAATGGAATTCCTATTGGGTGTAATGCCAGTCCAGTTATAGCGGACCTATTTCTAAATTATTTAGAATACGATTATATGAAGGATAAAAAGAATCCAAGTAATATAAAGTATTTGCTCTCAAATAATAAAAGATATTTAGATGACCTTCTGGTGATAAATTGTTCAAATTTTTTAGAGATTGCAAGTAAAATATATCCACCAGAGTTAAAGCTGGAATCCAGTAATGGAAATGGCAAATATGACCATTTTCTAGATTTTGAGATTAATGTGGTACCTAATAATACAATAAATTTTAAAATATATAATAAAACAGACGATTTTAATTTTGAAATAGTTAATTTTCTATTTCCAAAAAGTAATATTCATTCACATATAACATATTCATTGTATTTTTCCCAACTATTTAGATATGGAAGAATTTGTACTAATTATATCGATTTTAAAAATAGATTTATGTTACTTAGGAAGAAGCTAATCATAAGAGGTTTTTCCGCCAATAAACTTGCTTGGCAATTTAAAAAGCTTTTTTTTAAGTATAATCAGCTTTTACATAAGTATAATAAAAGTTATCAAGATATCTTGAATGATATTTTACGGTGACTGGTTGACGGAATTGGTTTATCTTCCCGGTTGTTGAGGGTTGGATTGCGACACTTGTGGTAAAGATTAGGGTGGACTACTCGGAATTTAATTCTTAGAATTTGAGTGAAAGTGAAATTGTTCCGGGTGGAGGACTAGTATTATTTATTTGTTTGTATTTAAATCGGTTGAAGTTCGGCTCTCAGTGTTATTTGAAGGTTGGTTAAGAATGTTTGAAAAAACATTTTCTGGGGTATATATTTTTATTTTTTGGATGTTTTGGGTTTTGTTTATGTTATGTTGTATTTGTTGGAGTGTAAAATTTGTGGCTTACAATATGTGGGGGAAAGTATTAATAACATATATGAGAGATTTTCGGGGCACAAAAGCACAATTAAAGGTAAAAAAACGAATAGCTATCTAGTACAACATTGTAATAATGGTACCTGTGCTTTAACTGATTTAACCATTACGATTTTAGAAAATTTGGAATTAAGTAATCGAACTAAAGAAGAGAAAAATATAAATTTACGTAAACGTGAAGACTATTGGATCCATACCCTTGGTACTGCTTATCCGTTCGGGTTGAATGATCGAGTGGCTAAATATGGAGACATGTCTAATGTTGTTGTTAATTGTATAAATGGTTTAATGGACCATCCTTCTTTTAATCATCCCGCTAAACGTAAAAATCAATCAAGAGGGCATAGGAATAATGAGAGAAAAAAAAATATAGATTTAGAAATCTATTTGAAGGAATTGTGCAAACTATTTGAGTCTAATGGTATGGCTAGCATAATAAAATGTTTGAATAAGTTATCAAAAAATAATTTAATAAAATTGTTTTGGAATGTAAATAATAAAAAACCATGTAACTCAAAAATTAAACTGATTTATGATACAGTATGTATTCTAGCTAGAACTAAAGGTAATTCAAATGATAAAAAGTCAGATAAGACTGTTAATAAGGAAAATAGATTATGTCTTCCTACAAATTTTATAAGTAAACAAATAGAGGTTATAAATTTACCTAGAATTTTAATCCAGGCTGATGTGAAGCAGGCCTTTCCTAGTAATTTGAAGTATAAGAATAATCCGATTATAACATATAAATTTTCAAAAATGATAGAAAAAATTATTTTTAATTATAATTTAATACTTAGGAACTTTGACATGGATAGTAATTGGAAACCTATTTGTAAGTGTGACCAATTGTTATCGTTTGTTAATCCAACTTACGAACATATTATTACAGGTGATTTAACAATAATTAAGCAAATTGAATTGCAAAATATAATGAAAATGGGGGCTAAATTCTGTCTTTCAAATCATCTAAAACCCTCGAATCTGCTTAGAGGGTTAAATAATAATCTCGACATATTTATTGATAAATGGTGCAAAAAAGAGAAAATTAATAAAAATTGTTTTCAGAATCGGTATAATTTAATTATTAATAAGGTTAGAAATAAGATATATAAGAGGACAAATAAGCATGATAATGATGTTGTTTTTTGTAATTCTAAGATAAAACAAGCAATTGATAATATAAAGAGGGATTTTGTAATTGTACCCATTGATAAAGCGAATAATAATTTTGCAATAATTTGTCAGAAGCTTTATTGTGATGTTTTAACAAAGGAGATTAGTACAACAAATACATATAAGAAGTTTCAAGATGTTAATAATAGTCTATTGATTGGAATAGAGGATATACTTTTTAAAAAATTAAAGATGAAGGTTAATGATAATAATAAAAATTTTCCGATTTTATATTGGACGGCAAAATTTCATAAAAATCCCCCGAAACCACGCTTTATTGCGGGGGCAGAAAGGTGCCCGACCAGAGTTGCGGCTACTGACTTGTCGTGTATTTTAGGAGAAATTAAAAGTAAGTTTGAGGCATATTGTTCGGGAATTAAAAAAATTTCTAAGTTTAATCCATACTGGAGTGTTAATAATTCGCAGCAAGTAATAGACTCTCTTGCTTTAGTTTCAGCCAAAAGAGTGGACTCGTTTGATTTCACTACATTATATACAAATTTACCCATTAATTTAGTATTTATAAATTTAAAAAAGATTATTAAGAAAGCTTTTCTTTTGTCTAATTTGCCGTTTTTAAAAATGGATGCGTATAATAAGAAGGCGGGATGGACTAATTATTTTAATAGTACAACTAGCTCAAGATGTTATAGCCTAGATATGATTTTTGATCTACTAGAATTTGTTCTATTTAATACTTATATAAAATTTAATGGCAATCTATATTATCCATGTAATGGAATTCCTATGGGGGGGTATTGCCAGTCCAGTTATAACGGACCTATTTATAAATTATTTAGAATACGATTATATTAAGGATAAAAAGAATCCAAGTAATATAAAGTATTTGCTCTCAAATAATAAAAGATATTTAGATGACCTTCTGGTGATAAATTGTTCAAATTTTTTAGAGATTGCAATTCAAATATATCCACCAGAGTTAAAGCTGGAATCCAGTAATGGAAATGGCAAATATGACCATTTTCTAGATTTAGAGATTAATGTGATACCTAATAATACAATAATTTTAAAAATATACAATAAAACAGACGATTTTTATTTTTTAAATATTTAATTTTTCATTTCCAAAAAGTAATATTCATTCAAATATAACATATTCATCGTATTTTTCCCAACTATTTAGATATGCAAGAATTTATACTAATTACATCGATTTTAGAAACAGATGTATGTTACTTAGCAAGAAGCTAATCATAAGAGGTTTTTCCGCCAATAAACTTGCTTGGCAATTTAAAAAGCTTTGTTTTAAGTATAATCAGCTTTTACAAAAGTATAATAAAAGTTATCAAGATATCTTGAATGATATTCTACGGTGATTGGTTGACGGAACTGGTTTATCTTCCCGGTTGTTGATGGTTGGATTGCGACACCTGTGGTATAGATTATGGTAGAATATTCGGAATTTAATTCTTAGAATTTGAGTTAAAGTGAATTTGTTCCGGGTGGAGGACTAGTGTTATTTATTTGTTTGTATTTAAATCGGTTGAAGTTCGGCTCTCAGTGTTATTTGAAGGTCGGTTAAGAATGTTTGGAGAAAAGTTTTCTGGGGTATATATTTTTATTTTTTGGATGTTTTGGGTTTTTTTTATGGTTATTCCATTGGTTGCACTATATGGGGGTATGCTAGATTATGGCATGGCACGCTCAATTGCCTGGGTAATGAAATTTAAGCGCCGAAACCCATTTAGGCAATGATTTTTCATCTGACGAGCCCCAATATATAGTGATCACCTTGGGAATATAATGTTTTTGTAGATTTAAGGTGCTATATCTTGGTTTTGGAACATAGACGTATACTTATTGATGCTGATTTTGCTCTATTTTGGACTTGATTTTCGGATTGTCGGATTGGTTATACTGTTTTGTCCTGGGGAACTGGATGGATGAGTAGGGTCTAGACCTTGTTCAAGTGCTCATTTATTTCAGTTACTAAAGTAGGAAGACAGTTTTTTTTTTTTTTTTTTTTTTTTTTTTTTTTTTTTTTTTTTTTTTGCCAGGTGATTACCGTAATACACTATATGGACTAAATTTAGAATTTGTATCATAGCTTGAAATTCACTGTTGTATAGAGAGAAATAACCAGATTTCCAGAGTTCATATTATTTCTTATTTGATCCCCATTTCAAGTAATACTAAAGCATATTTATTACAATTTAAGATTGTATATTACTCACTGTTGGTATTATAGATGGCAAAACCAAAATACAACCTGACAAATCAATCCAATATTTTTGTATGCTATTTAGTTACTTTGTGGTTATTAAAAAATATTTAATTTTACGCTTGTGTTTTTAAGATGATTTTAACTGTATACCGAAAGTTACTGATGTCACAACTGGTGTAGGACTATGGAAAAACTTACAGATTAGTTTATTATCGCTTTACTGAAACTTTTGTGTTTTCAGTAAAGCGCTAGTTTTCTATAATCCTAGAAACATAGGGAAACATAATTAGTTTGTTTATCCGTATTAGTTTTATTGATATAGCCTATACTAGATAGGCTGTGAAGTAATAATTTTTGTCCGTTTTATGTTTCAACTTTGCTCTTTACTTCCCTCGTAAAAACTTTATTTTTTCAAATTAATTGCTTTTAAGACCTTTATTTTACTATAATCACGAACCGCATTTTAATTACTGCTCTTTGCACATAACTGTGTTATTAAAAAGAAACTCAAAACGCAATATTTTGGTTGCCCCCTTATTCACACAAGATTAACACCCATTGCACCCATAATTTTTCTTCTTTTATTTCATTTTTTTAAGGATTAGCTTGTTAATCAATATTACAGTTGATACTTATGCAGACAAAATTGAGTCCTAGGCCCTATTTTAGATTCTCTGTTCTTCGTTAAAAAAGAGATCTTCAGCCTTTTACCTGTGGTGCTTGACTTCCCTTAATTGGAGGGATATATAATGACTAATTATGCGACACGGGCTGAAAGGAGATCTGAGGGAGGCCTACAAGTCCCCTGCTATTGCAAAAGCGGGGTTTTAATGGAAAAAATTGGTCTTAGAATATCGAAACATTTTGAAGAAGTACAGATTCCGCGTGAAGTAACTGTTAACTTTCTGTTTAGAAAAAATATATTCTAAGAGTTAGAGGAAATAAACCCGAACGAGTCTCCTATTCTCAAAGTATTTTAATAAAAACATTTAAAGTTTGACCCAACTTTTTATCAAACAATGGTTTAGGGTTGCTGTATGTCCCTCTCCTTATAATAATATTATCATGAGCATGAAACTAAAAACAAAAATGAATTAAAAGTTTTTAAACAAGTTTTTATACAAATGAAAGTAATTATTGACATTAAAACTGAAAACTAACAAAATGGTTATTCATACTTGAAAGGGGGGAGAGGTCTACTCACTTCTCGTTACTCTAAATAGGAAATTTTCGCAATGCTTCAAAATGAAGAGCAACAAGCTGAAAGAAAGAAACATTCACAGTGGTTCGAGAATAAATAGGATTATTTATTCATATTTATTTAAATTGTAAAACATTCATTTTCAATATTCTGAAAGACAATCGGTAAATAAAACACATGCTATTCCCAGCTGCCAATATTTTTTTCCGAATAAAATACTGATGAGGAAAGAACTAGCCAAACTTTAACATTCAGAGTGGGGATGGAGGGGGCCATATCCTTCCAATACATAGTGTAATTTCTGTTCACTTACAGTTTTAATGTCACTCTTAGTTTTTTTTTGAAAAAATTAAACTTAATCAAGTAATACAACAACTAGGAGTGTCCTGTCACCACAGTCAAAAGCACTCCACAATTCGATTTCATGTAAAAATAAACATAATGGTTCAAATTGTGATGTCTGTTTTGCATATCTTGTTTTTAATATTTTGTGAAACATATGATGGCACAAATTATTTAAATAGTGGAAAAGATTCTTATTGACTTAAAACACCAAAATGATCATCGTGACGTCCATCAGCGAGGAAGACAGCACATGCCTCATATCTCATATTTATAATTTAAAAAATCGAATACACGGTACTGCCCTCTTCGTTAAATATTAAGGTATTGATTTCTATGAAAAACGAATTGACATTTTCTATCTATTCAAGATTCACTGCTGACGAAATAATTTTATATGAAGAAATTAACTTTAGTGGTTCATCAGATATATAAAAAATAAGAGCAACTGGTAAATTTATTTTTATTGCATCTGAAAAAAGAGGGCTGGGAAAACCATTTTGAAATATTTTGTGGGGGGTATCTTAATAACGAGAATTTATTTCTCACCGACAATACAAGTTAAGAAGTGAAGCATCAAAAAAGGGGAAAAAATTGGAAAAAAAACTCAGGGAACAAAAATATAAAGAATATATATTCTTTAATTTTGAGGCTTTGCGTGGCAAGATATCTTAAAATATCATGAACTCCAAACACCCGCATGATTTTCCTATTGCTGTGTCTGGTCAGGTAAACAACAAAAGTATATATATATATATATATATATATATATATATATATATATATATATATATATATATATATATATATATATATATATATATATATATATATATATATATATATATATATATATATATATATATATATATATATATATATATATATATATATATATATATATATATATATATATATATATATATATATATATATAATCTCAAAACGAATAGAGATTAAACAAACAATAATAGCAGACAAACATACGACAGGAGTCAAATAAATGACTAAATAAATCTTAAATTAAGTAAAACTTAAATTGAATATGCAAATCAAGCATAAAACGAACAAAAACATTTTACTGTTAAAGAATAAACAAAATCAAAAATGAACAAAGATTCAATAAGCAATCATAGCAAACAAACATGTAACAATAAATAAATAAATAAATCTAAGACCGAGTAAAACTTAAATTGAGTTTGCAAATCAAACTCAAAACGGACAAAACACATTTTACTGTTAAAGAATAAACAAAACCAAAAACGAACAAAAATTAAATAAACAAACATAGCATACAAAGATGCAAAGGTGCTAATAATAATAAATAAATAAATCTAAAAACGATTAAAACTTTGATTGAATATGCAAATCAAACTTAAAACGAACAAAACATATTTTACTGTTAAAGAATAAACAAAACCTAAAACGAACAAAAATTAAATAATGGCAAACAAACATGCAGCAGGTACTAATATAATTAAACTAATCTAAAAACGAGTAAAACTTAAATTGAATATGCAAATCAAACTTAAAACGAACAAAAAATTTTACTGTTAAAGAAAAAACAAAACCCAAAACAATCAAAAATCAAATAAATAATAATAGCAAAAAAACATGTAGCAGGTACTAAAATAAATAAATAAATCTTAAATCCAGTAAAACTTCAATTGAATATGCAAATCAAGCTTACTTACTGGTACCTGTACTTGTAGCAGGACTCAAGCATCTCCGCTCTCCCTGGCGTCGAGTAGCCTCGTCATTGTAGTAAGCCAAGAGTCTCGGTCATTTGCGAGTGGCTCAATCAAATCGTACCAGAACTTTTCCCATCTTCGTCCATACTTCCTGATACCACCGATTGGATCTAGGTTAGCCTTGATAGAGGCGAGCCACGTTTTCTTTTGTCCCCCATGTCGTTTTTACCGTCCCGAAAGAGGTATACATCTGAGGGCTTTATTGAATAAGGTGTGGTGTGGGCGGCGAAGTGTATGGCCGAACCATCGGAGTCTTCTTTGTTTAATTATGGTGACCAAATCAGGACGCTGATGGCAAATTTTTCGGAGTTCGACGTTGCTGAGACGATCAAGGAGTTTAATGCCAATGATTCTCCTTAGACATGAATGGTCAAATACTCAGAGCCCTCAGTGCAAGAGTTGTAAGTTATGCCCTGGGGGCATATACGGTTTATATAGAAAGTTGTTGTATAAATCATAGGCAGCAGGATTGCGCTGCCTAAGTAAAGAACGGGGACACTCGAGAACGAGATAAGAAACGGAGACTAAATAAAGAGGAGGACACTCCCCAACAACCCTCAGGGCAAGGGTTTTAAGTTATGCCCTGGGGGCATATAAGAACCATATTGGCACAATGTATTATCTATTAATTTTTTCCTTTAGAGCAGGGCACTTCGTATCGAAGAAGTTGTCGTAGAAACTTCGAAAAGCGCTCATTCAACTGGAAATTAGAGTGCATTGTGCCCTTTTTAATAGTTAAAAGTGATTGGAATGTGACTAACCCCCCTCTCACGCCCACCATTTCCCCAAACACACCCAATAAAAACTTTTAGATAGCCATGTTGTTTAAGGTAGTTGAAAGTTCTGGAAACTTGGTCTTAGAGGATGCAAACCACCCTAACAGACCTGAGGGTAAAGGTTGTAATTTATGTCCTGGGGGCATATAAAGTGTTAATAGAAAGCGTTGTCGTTTCCAAAAGGGCTCATTCGATTGAAAATCGAAAGGCCTTGTGCCCCTTTTAATACTCGAAAGTGATTGAAAGGCTTGACATTTTTATAGTAAAGATCGAAGTGGGTATAATGTATTATTTTTTGTTGTTGTTGTTGTTTAGACCAGGGCCCTTCGTATCGAAGGAGTTGTCATGGGAACATCGAAAAGGGCTCATTCGATTGAAAATAGAAAGTGCTGATGCCCTTTTTAATAGTCGAAAGTCATTTGAGGGAAACTAATCCCCCTTCCACTCCCCCCCTCCCACACCAACTCTCCCATTTCTGCTCTTAAAAATTAAACAAATAAAAATAGCGGAAGTGTATCCAACCTAACAAAGAAATTAAACAGATTTTTTTGCGAATGGTATCAAGTTTTCCATTTCAGGTCAACTAGAGATGGTATGAAACTAAATTAAACAGTACTATTTGTGTCATGATTTTTAAAAGGGTGTATGTTGTTAAAAATAGCTGAAAATTTTTCTCCGCCATACATATAGAAGGCCGAACAATAAAGTCTTAAAAAACGAAAAGATTTAAAGTATTATTTTCTTTTTCCCTGAAAAGACTATGTCAATATAAAATTAACAGAAATTAATTATAAAAACTTTTTCCACAAAATAAGTTTTTCAACTCCATTAAACAAAAAATAAGCAAAAATAAAATTCAATAAGCTACCAAGCGTGAAACTACCACAAATCAGCATCGATAAATAAATGAAACCCAAAACGAACAGAAATTACAATAAATAACCGAGTCAAACTCGAAACGAGCAGAGATTAACATAAAATGGGCGTAAAACCCCTATGCCTTCCCAAGGCCAGAACAAAATTTGTATTGTAATGAAAAAATACAAATGAATGTTCATTGTCAGTTTAATATACATATACTGATATTTAGTAATCAAAATGTTAAGGATTATTTGATTTATTAAAGTTATAAAAGTAAAAACATTTATATTTTTTCAGGAAAGTGCAAGTTTTGTTCTGGCCTTGGGAAGGCATGGGGGTTTTGCGCCCAACTTTTGTTAATTTCTGTTCGTTTTGAGTTTTACTCGGTTATTTTTTGTATTTTTTGTTTGTTTTGGGTTTCATTTATTTATCGATGCTGATTTGTGGTAGTTTCACGCTTGGTAGATTTTAGATTTTATTTTTGCTCATTTTTTGTTTAATTGAGTTTTTTACTTTTCTTTGAAAAACTTATTTGTGGATAATTTTTTTTTTTAATTAATTGTACAAAATGATCAGGTTGAAACCAAATATGCTCTGCTAAGGCTGAAACAAAGGTTTCCGGCGGCTTGGTTAATTGTAGGTTTTTTTTTTTATTTAATTTCGATGTTCAATAAATCTTTCCACTTTCCACAAGAACAGGGAACCTTATACACCCCACTTACTAAATTTTTCCCGGGTTAAATCCTTTCCAGTACTAAAGAAACTACCCATTGGCCTCAATGGTTGGAAACATGTATCAATGTTAAATTTACGCCAAGTCCGTGAGAACTTCTCACCCAAACCAGGTGGATATGACAATAAAATAAAATTTTTAGATACGCCTAAATCTGAAGACTGAGAAAACCCAATAACCCTACTGTTATGTTTAATACGTCTATATATTTTGTCAATGAACTTAATTGGGTAATTATTACAAAACAAACTATCCTTCACATATAACAATTCTGAATCCAGAAATTCCTGGGAACAAATTCTGAAAGCTCTATCCACAAGTGAAATCACAGCCCCGCGTTTCACCGATATAGGGTGGCACGAATGAAAATTCAAATACCTATCATCTGTGCGTTTGTTTTCTATAAATCGTGAAAATTAAGTGGAGGTCCCTTTTAAATAATAAGACATCCAGAAAAGGCAATTCGCTATTTTCCTCAAGCTCAACTGTAAATTTAATATCATTATCAACACTATTTAAATGTTTACAAAATAGGTCTTTGGAGTCCGACCCATGTTTCCGAACGCAGACTACATCATCCATGAACCTACCCCAGAAGCAAGGAGAGATTCTTAAAATGTGTATAGCGGAGATTTCAATAGAACCTACGAAAAGATTTGAGCGAGAGAAGCCCCTATAGGTAACCCAGAATTATGCCTATAAAACTCCCCTCTAAAACCAAAATAAAAAGAAAATTCATTTACCAGGATAACAAGTTTTATGTTCCAGGATAACAATGACTTCAATATCCAAATTGGCTAAAGTCACATTTTCTATTAAATCAAAGTGTTTTTCTAATTTACTCTTTAAAGTGTCCTCACGCTTTTTTAAATTACAATTTGAATAGATAGATAACATCAAACGTCAAAACTACAAAGAATTGAACTCTCCTTCAATGTGAAATTTCTTAATTTATTGGTAAGAGCGATCGAGTTTTTTAAATATGATCTTTGTGTTCCCAAAAGAGGACGCAATGCCACAGACTGTGGAAATTGATTTTCAATGACTCCAATTCCTTTCTTGTCAATTTTACCTATTTATCTGTAGTATCAAAATCTAGTTTTTTGTAAGTTATTAATTAAAAAACTTTTTCCACAAAATAAGCTTTCCAAAAGAAAGTAAAGAGCTCCGTTAAACCAAAAATAAGCAAACAATAAATAAAATAATCTACCAAGCGTGAAACTACCACAAATCACCATCGATAAATAAATAAAACCCAAAACGAACAGAAATTACAATAAATAACCGAGTCAAACTCAAAACAAGCAAAAATTAACATGAGTTAATTCTGCTTGTTAGAAATTAACAAGCAGAAATTAACATGAGTAGGGCTCAAAACCCCTATGGCTTCCCAAGGCCAGAACATAAATTGCACTTTACTGAAAAATATAAATGTTTTTAGTTTTATAACTTTAATAAATCAAAAATATTAACATTTTGGTTACTAAATATCAGTATATGTATATTAAACTGACAATGCACATTCATTTGTATTTTGTTCAGTAAAGTGCAAATTATGTGTGCTCCTATTAAAGCTCATCTTAAAGCTGTGTCAATTATATCATTTCAATTATATCAATTTTGCTCATATTAAAGGTGTTTAGTTTCCTTACGAACTCAGCTCTAAGTTCTTGAGGAGTTTCAACTTTATCAATAGAAGCCATAATTCCTGACTCCGTCTTTGAAATTATTTTTGAAATTATATTTAAGAGACTGGTGTTGGAAAACAGAACTTAGAACCCTTCGACAAAACTGCCTCCTGTTGACTATTAAGAGATTTAGAAGACAAATTCATAATTGCCGGACCCAGACAAAAACAAGGATAAAAAAACAACTAAATCTTAGAACTTTTCAAACAAAAGCCTATTAAACTTGTCAGCCAGACGAACCTTTGACAAAGGTGAAAATCATGGAGAAAAGATATAATGGTCATTTCCTTAATTCGCAAAAAAATGTCAGATGGAAGGTTATTCCTTAAAAGGTTTTCAGAAAAATTTAAGTCCTTGGACAATTTAAAACGTCTTTGTTTTTGCTCAGAAAGTACGTGATTTAAAGCCATTAGGCTTAAATTGTTTTTCTTTTATTTTGACTAATAATCAGTTCCAAAATCGGTACATATTTTAAAGATTTCGGAATCACTGATTCTTTCTTGCAATTTTTTAAGAAAATTTGCTGATTTAACAAATTTGCAGGTTTTAACCAAAGAAAAATAATAGTTGATTACAAAATCCACGTTGTTTTACATTTTTTGTCTTTTCTTTCCACTGACCGCAGTCTCGTTTGTTGTTGATTTTTCATTGAGATTTTTATCTCTGTTAGTTTTATGTCATGGCTGGCCAGTTCGGCTTAAGATCTTTCAGTGTTTATTTAATTTTCGTTCGTTTTGGGTTTTGTTTACTGTTTAAAACTAAAATGTTTTTTGTTCGTTTTAAGCCTGATTTGCATATTCAATTTAGTTTTACTGGATTTAAGATTTATTCATTTATTTTAGTACCTGCTGCATGTTTGTTTGCTATTATTGTTTATTTAATTTTTGTCCGTTTTGGGTTGTGTTTATTCTTTAGAAGTACAATGTTTTTGGTCGTTTTAAGCTTGATTTGCATGTTCAATTTAAGTTTTACTCGATTTAAGATTTATTTATTTATATTAGTACCTGCCCCATGTTGTTTGCTTTTATTTAATTTTTGTTCGTTTTTGGTTTTGTTTATTCTTTAACAGTAAAACGTTTTTTGTTCGTTTTAAGCTTGGTTTGCATATTGAATTTAAGCTTTACTCGATTTAAGATTTATTTATTTATATTAGTACCGGCCACATGTTTGTTTGCTATTATTGTTTATTTAATTTAAGTTCATTTTTCGTTTAGCTTATTCTTTAAAAGTAAAATGCTTTTTGTTCATCTTTAAGCTTGATTTGTATATTCAATTTAAGGTTTTCTGGATTTAAGATTTATTTATTTATTTTAGTACCTGCTGCATGTCTTGATTTGCAGTATGCTTGATTTGCATATTCAATTTCAGCTTTACTCGCTTTAATATTTATTTATTTATATTAGTATCTGCTGCATGTTTGTTTGCTATTATTGTTTATTTAATTTTTGATCGTTTTGGGTTTTGTTTATTCTTTAACAGAAAGTATTTTTTGTTCATTCTAAGCTTAATTTGCGAATTCAATTTATGTTTTATCCGATTTAAGATTTATTCATTTATGTTAGTGCCTGCTGCATGAAACTCAACCTTGCCAGGATCCTGGCCTGCCGAGGTCAGTGGAGCAAAACGGAGCTCTCTTGGTAGATTATGCTCTGAGTAGTGATCTTATGGTCAGCACAACTCAGTTTGAACACAAAACCATCCACAAACAGTCAAGGATCTAGCCAGACGGCAGGACGAAGAACTAAATAGATCGTCTTCTTATCTCAAGGAGACGGCGGACAAGTCTTCTGGACGTGGCTTCAGAGGGGCAGATGCAGATGCTCATTCGGACCACATCCTGATGGTAGCAAAATTGAAAGTCAAGCTGAAAGTACCCAAAAAAGCTAAGTTGAATTCTACGAAGCTTTATGATGTGGATAAGTTACAGGTCCGAGAAACCCCAAGAAAATTTTGTATGGAGTTGAAGAACTCATTTGCTCCGCTTGAAATAGAAAACGGCACAGACAGTCTGGAAACAACATGGCAAAACATAAATACAACATACAATGAAGTTGCTAAGGATGTGCTCGGGTATAAGAAGAAACCTAAGTAAAGATGGATATCACAAAAAACTTGGAAACTAATCGACGAGCGCAATGAGCGCAATGAGCAAATTTTCTCTGCTGGCGGTGACAGAACTTCGGTCTTTGCAAATGTCCTATATAGAATGAAAGACAAAGAAATCAAGAAGTCGACAAAAGCTGACAAGCGGAGATGTGTAGAAGAGAAGGCTACACTAGCAGAGGAAGCAGCTAGAAAAGGAGACTCCAAAGCAGTTTACAAGCTCATAAAAGAAATGCTAGGAAAGCTACCCAGTAGATCCAGACAAGTCAAAGATGAGAGCGGAAATGTTCTCACAGAAACTGAGAAAATTGACGAAAGATGGGTATCCCACTTCGAAAAGGTTTTAAATACACCAAGACCAACTGACCGACCAAGCATCTGTTCTATGCCCTTTCTTAACCTTAAGATTGACGAAAATCCCCCCACATCTGCAGAAATACTTGTCGCAGTGAAGAAACTCAAGAATGGAAGATCCCCTGGTAAAGACTGCATAACTTCGGAAAGGATCAAGGCATCAATGAGGACATGCCTCTCAGTGTGGATAACACTGATTTCGACAGTCTGGCAGTTTGAAAAGGTCCCTGGCGACTGGACCAAAGGGATAATTGTTAAGATATTTAAGAAAGGTGATGCTCTGTACTGCGATAAATGGCGAGGTGTAAGCCTAATATCAGTACCAAGTAAGGTTGTAGCGCTTGTAATACTCGAAAGACTGAAAAACGCACTTGATCCGTATCTGAGAGAAGAGCAATATGGCTTTCGGACGGGTAGGTCTTGTTCAGATATCATATTCACACTCAGGACTCTGATAGAAGAAGCAAATGAGTGGTCCAAGAAAATATACATACTCTTCATTGATTTTGAAAAGGCCTTCGATTCCGTGGACCGTGACACACTCTGGGAAATTCTACAGTATTATGGTGTCCTCAAGAAAATATTAAGTTTGATCATGGCCTTTTATGAAAATACGGAATGTTGCATAAAGACAGAGAAAAAACAACTACCTACTTCAAAATTATGTCAGGAGTTCGACAGGGATGCATTTTATAACCCTTTGTATTTGTAATTTTAATTGATTATGTTTTGAGAGAACCTGCTGGCTTCGGAATAACGGTCGGAAATAAAATCGTCTCGGACCTTGACTTTGCGTATGATGTAGCACTTCTGGAAATGACAAAACAGCGACTCCAGGAGCTCCTTAATAAAGTGAGCGTTAAAGCGGAGAAAGTTGGCCTAAACATCAACATATGCAAGACTAAATCAATGGCAACATCAGGCTCGCCAGACGAGCTCCTGCACAAAAATCGTAGAGTCGAACAAGTCCACGAATTTAAGTACCTTGGAAGCAGGGTCGATTACACAGGAAAAGTGCAACACGAGGTCAAGAGAAGAATTGACATGGCAAACGCTGATTTCAACAAACTTAAGCCAGTATGGAAATCAAAGAAGTACTCGCTTGCACTAAAGCTGCGACTTCTTAATAGCAACGTTTTGTACGTGCTATTGTATGCCAGTGAGTGCTGGAAACCAGATGTTGGGACAGCGAAAAGACTCACAGCTTTCGAAAATATGTGCTTGAGACGCGTACTGAATATCGGTTGGCGTCAAAGAGTCAGCAACATTGAGGTCCGCAGAAGAACTGGCCAGTCACTTATTACTAAAGTGATTAAGAACAAGAGATGGAGCTATCTTGGCCACGTCCTTCGGATAGAGGACTCAAGAATCCCGAACCAGACTCAACAATGGCAGCCGTGTGGGTGTCAACACAGGGGAAGACCGAGAAACACGCTCAGACGCACGCACGATCGTGATCTACGCAGTGCTCACACATCACTACAACCCCAGTGGGAGGATGTACTTGCCGCAGCGCCAATACGTGACGTTTACCGAGGCTTCGTTGATGCCCTATGCACCCCAGATGGCTCAGGAGGACCTGAGTACTAAGTAAGTACTGCTGCGTGTTTGTTTGCTATTATTGTTTATTTATTTTTTTTGTTTTCGGTTTTGTTTTTGTTTATTCTTTAACATTAAAATGTTTTTTGTTCGTTTTAAGCTTGATTTGCATATTCAATTTAAGTTCTACTCGTTTTTAGGTATATTTATTTATTTATATCACTAGCTGTAGCATGTTTGTTTCCTATGATTGTGCATTTAATTTTTGTTCGTTTTGGGTTTTGTTCATTCTTTAAGAGTGAAAGTTTTTGTTGGTTTTGGGGTTTTGTTTATTCTTTAATAATAAAATGTTTTTTGTTTAATTTAAGCTTGATTTGCATATTCAAATTAATTTTTACTCGTTTTTAGATTTATTTATTTATTTATTGTTACATGTTTGTTTGCTAAGATTGTTTATTTAATTTTTTTGGTTTTGCGTTTTGTTTATTCTTTAACAGTAAAATGTTTTTTGTTCGTTTTAAGCTTTATTTGCATACTCAATTTAAGATTTACTGGATTTAAGATTTATTTATTTATTTCAGTACCTGCTGCATGTTTGTTTACTATTATTGTTTATTTAGTTTTTGTTCGTTTTGGGCTTAATTTATTATTTAAAAGTAAAATGTATTTTGTTCGTTTTGATTTATATTTTACTGGACTTAAGATTTATTTATTTGTTTAGTACCTGCTGCATGTTTCTTTGCTATTATTGTTTATATAATTTTTGTTCGTTTTGGGTTTTGTTTATTCTTCAATAGTAAAAGGTTTTTTGTTCGTTTTAAGCTTTATTTGCATACTCAATTAAAGATTTACTGGATTTAAGATTTATTTATTTATTTCAGTACCTGTTGCATGTTTGTTTACTATTATTGTTTATTTAATTTTTGTTCGTTTTGGGCTAAATTTATTCTTTAAAAGTAAAATGTATTTTGTTCGTTTTGATTTATATTTTATTGGATTTAAGATTTATTTATTTGTGTAGTACCTGCTGCATGTTTCTTTGCTATTGTTGTTTATTTAATTTTTGTTCGTTTTGGGTTTTGTTTATTCTTTAATAGTAAAATGTTTTTTTTTCGTTTTAAGCTTTATTTGCATACTCAATTTAAGATTTACTGGATTTAAGATTTATTTATTTATTTCAGTACCTGCTGCGTGATTGTTTGCTATTTTTGTTTTTTTTTAATTTTTGTTCGTTTTGGGCTTTGTTAATTCTTTAAAAGTAAAATGTTTTTTGTTCGTTTTGATTTATGTTTTACTGGATTTAAGATTTATTTATTTGTTTAGTACCTACTGCTTGTTTCTTTGCTATTATTGTTTATTTAAATTTGTTCGTTTTGGGTTTTATTTATTCTTTAATAGTAAAATGTTTTTTTTCGTTTTGATTTATGTTTTACTGGATTTAAGATTTATTTATTTGTTTAGTACCTACTGCTTGTTTGTTTGCTATTATTGTTTATTTAATTTTTGTTCGTTTTGGATTTTGTTTATTTTTTAATAGTAAAATGTTTTTTGTTCGTTTTAAGCTTTATTTGCATACTCAATTTAAGATTTACTGGATTTAAGATTTATTTATTTATTTCAGTACCTGCTGCATGTTTGTTTACTATTATTGTCTATTTAATTTTTGTTCGTTTTGGGCTTAATTTATTCTTTAAAAGTAAAATGTATTTTGTTCGTTTTGATTTATATTTTACTGGATTTAAGATTTATTTATTTGTTTAGTACCTGCTGCATGTTTCTTTGCTATTATTGTTTATTTAATTTTTGTTCGTTTTGGGTTTTGTTTATTCTTTAATAGTAAAATGTTTTTTGTTCGTTTTAAGCTTTATTTGCATACTCAATTTAAGATTTACTGGATTTAAGATTTATTTATTTATTTCAGTACCTGCTGCATGTTTGTTTACTATTATTGTTTATTTAGTTTTTGTTCGTTTTGGGCTTAATTTATTCTTTAAAAGTAAAATGTATTTTGTTCGTTTTGATTTATATCTTACTGGATTTAAGATTTATTTATTTGTTTAGTACCTACTGCTTGTTTCTTTGCTATTATTGTTTATTTAATTTTTGTTCGTTTTGGGTTTTGTTTATTCTTTAATAGTAAAATGTTTTTTGTTCGTTTTAAGCTTTATTCGCATACTCAATTTAAGATTTACTGGATTTTAGATTTATTTATATATTTCGGTACCTGCTGCATGTTTGTTTACTATTACTGTTTATTTAATTTTTGTTCGTTTTGGGCTTAATTTATTCTTTAAAAGTAAAATGTATTTTGTTCGTTTTGATTTATATTTTACTGGATTTAAGATTTATTTATTTGTTTAGTACCTGCTGCATGTTTCTTTGCTATTGTTGTTTATATAATTTTTGTTCGTTTTGGGTTTTGTTTATTCTTTAATAGTAAAATGTTTTTTGTTCGTTTTAAGCTTTATTTGCATACTCAATTTAAGATTTACTGGATTTAAGATTTATTTATTTATTTCAGTTCCTGCTGCATGATTGTTTACTATTATTGTTTTTTTAATTTTTGTTCGTTTTGGGCTTTGTTAATTCTTTAAAAGTAAAATGTTTTTTGTTCGTTTTGATTTATGTTTTACTGGATTTAAGATTTATTTATTTGTTTAGTACCTACTGCTTGTTTCTTTGCTATTATTGTTTATTTAATTTTTGTTCGTTTTGGGTTTTGTTTATTCTTTAATAGTAAAATGTTTTTTGTTCGTTTTAAGCTTTATTTGCATACTCAATTTAAGATTTACTGGATTTAAGATTTATTTATTTATTTCAGTTCCTGCTGCGTGTTTGTTTGCTATTATTGTTTTTTTAATTTTTGTTCGTTTTGGGCTTTGTTAATTCTTTAAAAGTAAAATTTTTTTTGTTCGTTTTGATTTATGTTTTACTGTATTTAAGATTTATTTATTTGTTTAGTACCTACTGCTTGTTTCTTTGCTATTATTGTTTACTTAATTTTTGTTCGTTTTGAGTTATGTTTATTCTTTAATACTAAAATATTTTTTGTTCGTTTTAAGCTTTATATGCATACTCAATTTAAGATTTACTGGATTTAGGATTTATTTATTTATTTCAGTACCTGCTGCGTGTTTGTTTGCTATTATTGTTTTTTTAATTTCTGTTCGTTTTGGGCTTTGTTAATACTTTAAAAGTAAAATGTTTTTTGTTCGTTTTGATTTATGTTTTATTGGATTTAAGATTTATTTATTTGTTTAGTACCTACTGCTTGTTTCTTTGCTATTATTGTTTATTTAATTTTTGTTCGTTTTGGGTTTTGTTTATTCTTTAATAGTAAAATGTTTTTTGTTCGTTTTAAGCTTTATTTGCATACTCAATTTAAGATTTACTGGATTTAAGATTTATTTATTTATTTCAGTACCTGCTGCGTGTTTGTTTGCTATTATTGTTTTTTTAATTTCTGTTCGTTTTGGGCTTTGTTAATACTTTAAAAGTAAAATGTTTTTTGTTCGTTTTGATTTATGTTTTATTGGATTTAAGATTTATTTATTTGTTTAGTACCTACTGCTTGTTTTTTGCTATTATTGTTTATTTAATTTTTGTTCGTTTTGGGTTTTGTTTATTCTTTAATACTAAAATATTTTTTGTTCGTTTTAAGCTTTATATGCATACTCAATTTAAGATTTACTGGATTTAGGATTTATTTATTTATTTCAGTACCTGCTGCGTGTTTGTTTGCTATTATTGTTTTTTTAATTTCTGTTCGTTTTGGGCTTTGTTAATACTTTAAAAGTAAAATGTTTTTTGTTCGTTTTGATTTATGTTTTATTGGATTTAAGATTTATTTATTTGTTTAGTACCTACTGCTTGTTTCTTTGCTATTATTGTTTATTTAATTTTTCTTCGTTTTGGGTTTTGTTTATTCTTTAATAGTAAAATGTTTTTTTGTTCGTTTTAAGCTTTATTTGCATACTCAATTTAAGATTTACTGGATTTAAGATTTATTTATTTATTTCAGTACCTGCTGCGTGATTGTTTGCTATTATTGTTTTTTTAATTTTTGTTCGTTTTGGGCTTTGTTAATTCTTTAAAAGTAAAATGTTTTTTGTTCGTTTAGATTTATGTTTTACTGGATTTAAGATTTATTTATTTGTTTAGTACCTACTGCTTGTTTGTTTGCTAATGTTGTTTATTTAATTTTGTTCGTTTTTGGGTTTTGTTTATTCTTTAACACTAGAATATTTTTTGTTCGTTTTAAGCTTGTGAGCCTGTAGCACTGACATTGAATTGTAAAATAGTGTTTGGCTTTAAAACAGTTTCAAAATGAGAGTAAAAAAACAGATATCCTATTGTAACAAAACAAAAATAACCCTCGAAATAAAATAAATTGTTTTGCTTCCTATAATGAGAAATAATATCCAACCCTTCATTAGATTAAAGTGAATCGTTAAGTTTAAAATATCTTCCGTTGCCAACGTTCTTCGCTATCTACTTCAAAAACAAATAGAATCAGTATCATCCATGCAATCAATCTCTTCCGACTTAGGATTAGTGATGCAATCATTTTGTCTTCCACTTCAATTGCTTCCATTCCAATAAACAAATTCTGGGAATCTATGATGAAAACTTCGATAGCAAAAAAGTTTTTTGAAAAATCCTCTTGACCACTTTGGAATCTGAAGGACCCATTTTTCTTTGTGATTAATTTAAAATACTTTTTCCACAAAACAAGTTTTTCAAAGAAAAGTAAAGAATTCCACTAAACAAAAAATGAGCAAAAATAAAATAAAATAATCTGCCAAGCGTGAAACTACCACAAATCAGCATCGATAAATAAATGAAACCCAAAACGAGCAGTAATTACAATAAATAACCGATTCAAACTCAAAACGAACAGAAATTAACATAAGTTGGGCTCAAAACCCCTATGCCTTCCCAAGGCCAGAACATAATTTGCACTTTACTGAAAAAAAAACAAATGAATGTTCAATGTCAGTTTAATATACATATACTGATATTTAGTATTCAAAATGTTAAAATTATTTGATTTATTAAAGTTATAAAACTAAAAACATTTATATTTTTTTCAGTAAATTGCAAATTTTGTTCTGGCCTTGGGAAGGTATAGGGGTTTTATGACCAACTTATGTTAATTTCTGCTTGTTTTGAGTTTGACTCGGTTATTTATAGTAATTTCTGTTCGTTTTGGGTTTCATTTATTTATAGATGCTGATTTGTGGTAGTTTCACGCTTGGTAGATTATTTGATTTTATTTTTACTCATTTTTTGTTTAATGGAGTTTTACTTTTCTTGGAAAAAATTATTTTGTGGAAAAAGTTTTTTAAATTAATTTATGTTCGTTTTATATTGACATTGTCTTTTCAGGGAAAAAGAAAATAATACTTTAAATCTATTCTTTTTTTAAGACTTTATAGTTTGGCCTGCTATTTGTATGCTGGAGAAAAATTTTCAGTAATAGTTTACAACATACACCTTTTTAAAAAACTGGACACAAATAGTACTGTTTAATTTAGTTTCATACCTACTCTAGTTGACCTAACATGTAAAACTTGATACCATTCGCAAAAAAATCTGTTTACTTTCTTTGGTAGCTTGGATACACTTACGCTGTTTTTATTTGGTTAAATTTTAAGAGCAGAAATGGGAGGGCTGGCTTGGGAGAATGAGCGAGGGAGGGTGGGAGGGGAAGGGGGATTAGTTGCCCTCAAATCACTTTCGACTATTAAAAAGGGCATCAGCCCTTTCTATTTTCAATCGAATGAGCCCTTTTTGAAGTTCCCACGACAACTCCTTCGATACGAAGTGCCCTGGTCTAAACAACAACAACAACAAAAAATAATGCATTATACCCACTTCGATCTTTACTATACAAATGTCAAGCCTTCCAATCACTTTCGACTATTAAAAAGGACACTAGGCCTTTCCATTTCCTATCGAATGAGGCCTTTTGGAAACGACAACGCTTTCTATAAACACCTTATATGCCCCCAGGGTATAAATTGCAACCCTTACCCTAAGGTCTGTTAGGGTGGTTGTCATCCTCTAAGATCAAATTTCAAGAACTTTCAACTACGTTAAAAAACATGGCTATCTCAAAATTTTGATCGGATGTGTTTGGGGGAAAGGTTGGCGTGAGAGCGGTGTTAGTCGCCTTCCAATCACTTTTGAATATTAAAAAGGGCACAATCCACTCCATTTCCAATTGAATGAGCGCTTTTTAAAGTTTCAATGGAAACTTCTTCAATGTAAAGTGCTCTACTTCAAAGAAGATTATTAAAACATTATGTATTGTGTCAACATTGCCCTCATATACTCTCCGGACATAAATTAAAGTACTCACACTCTGCGCTGTGGGGGAGCATCCTCCTCTTTATTGAGTCCTCGTTTCTTGGCATGTTCTCCTTTGTCCCCGTTCCTTCCTTAGGTAGCTCTATCGTGCTTTCAACAACAACTTTCTATATAAACCTTATATGCCCCCAGGACATAACTTACAACCCTTGCACTGAGGGCTCTGAGGGGGTTATCATTCTAAAAGACCTAATTCCCAGAACGTTTAACTACGTTGAACAAAATGGATATCTCAAAATTTTGATTGGATGTGTTTTGGAAAATGGTGGGTGTGAGAGGGGCGTTAGTCGCTATCCAATCACTTTAAACTATTGAAAAAGGCACTAGCCCTTTCAATTTCCAATTGAAAAAGCCCTTTTGAAGTTTCTACGACAACGCTTTCAATAAAAACTTTATATGCCCCAGGGCATAGCTTACAACCCTTGCCCTGAGGGCTCTGGGGGGAGGGGTTGTCATCCTTAAAGACCTAATTTCAAAAACTTTCAACTACGTTGAATAAAATGGCTATCTAAAAATTTTGATTGGATGTGATTTAGAAAATGGTGGGCGTGAGAGGGGGGTTAGTTGCCATCAAATCACTTTCGACTATTAAAAAGAGTACTATCCCTTTGAATTTCAAATCGAATGAGCCCTTTTTCAAGTTTCTACGAAAAAGATTTCAATAAAAACCTTATATGCCCCCAGGGCGTAACTTATCATCCTTGCCCTGAGGGTTGTGGGGGAGTGTCCTTCTCAAAAATATATTTTCTATCTGGAAATTAACTACGCTGAACAAAATGGCAATCTCAGAATTTTTATTGGATGTATTTGGGAGAATGATGGGCGTGGGCGGGGGGGGGGGGGGGGTAGTTGCCCTCCAATCACTTTCGACAATTAAAAAGGGCACTAGACCTTTAATTTCCACTCGAATGAGCTTTTTTTTAAGTTTCTACGACAACGCCTTCTTTAAAAACCTTATATGCCCCCAGGGCATAACTTAAAACCCTTTCTCTGAGGGATTCGGGGGAGTGTCTTCCTCAAAAACATTTTTTCTACCTGGAAATCAACTACGCTGAACAAAATGGCTATCTCAAAATTTTGATTGAATGTGTTTGAGGAAATGATAGCATGGGGAGGGGGCTAGTTGCCCTCCAATCACTTTCGACTATTGAAAAGGGCACTAGCCCTTTGAATTTCCAATCGAATGAGCCTTTTTTGAAGTTTCTAAGTCAACGCCTTCTATAAAAACCTTATATGCCACCAGGGCATAACTTAAAACCCTTACCCTGAGGGTTGTCGGGGAGTGTACTCCTCAAAAACATATCTTCTATCTGAAAATCAACTACGCTAAACAAAATGGCTACCTAAAATTTTGATTGGATGTGTTTGGGGGAATGATGGTTGTGGGGGGGGGCTAGTTTCCCTCCAATCACTTTCGACTATTAAAAATTGCACTAGAACTCTTAATGTCGAATCAAATAACCCCCTTTGAACTATCTATAATGATCACTACTTTCAGAAAGGCTCAGCTCTAAAGGAAAAAAAAAAATAATAGATAGTACATTGTGCCAACATCGTTCTTATATACCCTCAGGGCATAACTTAAAACCCTTGCCCCGAGGGTTGTTGGGGAGTGTCCTCCTCGATATATTTTCTATCTGGAAATCAACTATGCTGAATAAAATGGGTATCTCAAAACTTTGATTGGATGTGTTTGGGGAAATGATGCGCTTTGGGGGGGGGGGGCTAATTGCCCTCCAATCACTTTCGAGTATTAAAAGGGGCATTAGCCCTTTGAATTTCCAATCGCATGAGCCTTTTTTGAAGTTTCTATGACAACGGCTTCTATAAAAACCTTAAATGCCCTCAGGGCATAACTTAAAACCCTTGCCTTGAGGTTTATGGGGAGTGTCCTCCTCAAAAGCATATTTTCTATCTGGAAATTAACTACGCTGAACAAAAGGGCTATCTCAAAATTTTGATTGGATGTGTTTGAGGGATTGATGGGCACGGGGGGCTAGTTGCCCTCCAATTACTTTCGACTATTAAAAAGGGCACTAGAACTCGCAATTTCCGATCGAATGGACCCCTTTTGAAGTTTCCACGACGACCCCTTCCATATGAAGTGCCCTGTTCTAAAGGGAAAAAATAATTCATAGTACATTGTGTCAACATCGTTCTTATATGTCCTCAGGGCACAACTTAAAACCCTTGCCCCGAGGGTCGTGGGGGAGAGTCCTCCTCAAAAACATATTTTCTATTTGGAAATCAACTACGCTGAACAAAATGGCTACCTCAAAATTTCAATTGGATGTGTTTGGGGGAATGATGGGCGTTGGGGGGGGGCTCGTTGCCCTCCAATCACTTTCGACTATTAAAAAGGGCCATAGCCACTCCAATTTCCAATCGAATGAGTCCTTTTCGAAGTTTCTTCGAAAACTCCTTTGATACGAAGTGCCTGACTGAAGAAGAAAAAAAAACACATTGTGCCCACATCGTTCTTTGCTTAGGCAGCGCTATCGCGCTGCCTATGATTTTGATATAATTTCCGTAAGTCACATAGGCCTATGCGGCTACGCCTATCAGACTTTGGCCGGAAAGTAAGCTTAAAAATTCTAACTATAATCCAACTTGTCAGTAGAGGGAAGGGAGGGGGTGATCTTGATCTTATCACCTACATATCTACCAGGAGGTGTCGCTTCATCCCGGTTAAACCAGATAAAAGCAAATCCTAGTGTTCCAGTTTAGTAGGTAAGAGGTTCTGTATACTTCGACAGATAAAGCCCTTCCGGTGCTTTGAGAGATGTAGTAGAGTCCATCGCGTCCATTTGTCAAAAAATTTATAGGAGAGATTGTGGGGACTTACTGCCATGGGAATATTTTGGGTTTAGGCAAGATTGCATTACTTGACACCTTCAGGGGTAATCCTTGACTTTTCGAAAAATACATAGTTCGAAATAAAAATTTATTATCTACAAAGTGCTTGTGATTGTCTTGTCTTCAGAAGGCACAGGGTACGTTAAATTTACTCTTCTATGAGGTAGTTTCTGCTTGTTTTGAGTTGGATTTGGTTATTTATTGTAATCTCTGTTCGTTTTGGGTTTCATTTATTTATTGATGGTGATTTATGATAGTTTTACACTTGAAAAATTATTTGACTTTATTTCTGCTCATCTTTGGTTTAATATAGCTCTTTACTTTCCTTTGAAAAACTTCTTTTATGAAAAGATTTTTTTTAATTAGTCTCTTTTCGTTTTTAATTTACAAAACCTTTTTCGTTGGTCAAGAAAAGAATAGTTCGAAGCTTTCCGGTTTTTCTCTGGAAGAATTTTGGCTTACTATTTATACGCTGGAAAAAAAATTTAGCAACAATTTTTCAAAATAGTTGTGCAATAATGCTTTAGATTGATAGGTACGAGAAATATGTTCAAGTATATGGGATGAGAATCTATGTAATCCTTAGGGTTGTATAATGCAGACGGAATTGTAACCGCTATCATGTTATAATCTTGAGTTTAAAAAAATTTTAATCAACAATCAACCCCCTGGACAATTCCCCCGTAACAATCTTTCCATTTGTAAAATTGTGCATCCTAAGAGAAAGAACGACAAATAAAAAAATCTCCTTGTGAATCCAAGGAAATTACTCCCAGAAAATTTCTTCCCCATTTAAAATTATCCCGGTGGATATCCCTCCCCATCCTCCGTAAAAATTTCCCAATAACAAATACTTTATGCGAACAATTGACAAATTACTAAAAGTACAACGCTTTCCCTAGGGGCTGCAGGGGGTAGTGTCATCTCCAGAGGTATAGTTTTTGAATCTGACCTTTCAATTATACTGAACCAAACAAAAATCTCAAAACTTAAATCGGAAATTTTTTAGGAAAAAAGGGGCATGGGAAAGGGCTAGTTGCCCTTCAATCTGTTTTTTCGTTTAATAGCGCACTTTAATGTTCGAATGAGCCTTCTCATGATATTTTAGGATTTTTGGCTTAAAACGAACTAAGTGGGGAACAAAAAAAAAAAAAAAAAAAAAAAAAAAAAAAAAAAAAAAACACATATCCGTGATCTTTTTCTGGCAAATAATACAAAATTCCAAATTTCTATAGATAATGGCTTGAAACCTCCACAGTAGGGGTCTCTGATTTTTTAATAGGTAGGGAGAGGGCAGATGCCTCAAGGGGTGTATTTTAATGCCAGAACATCTGGACGCTCAATGAGTATTCACTGAAATACAGAATTAGTTTGAAGGAAGGGGGGTGGAGGTAGAAATTGATATATAAATCCTCTTGATTGCCGGGAATATTTCTGGTCTATGCCGTTTTTACAAAGTTACAGAGCAACATTAAATCTCGAAACGAGCAGAATTTATTTCGTATAAGAGGGTGCTGCCCCCTCTTCATCCTCAACCACCCTGCGGTCGTAGAAACTTTGGAGGATACTCATTCGATGTCGAAGGTGATTGGAGACCACCCAGCCCGTATCTTAGAACTTTTTTTTGGTATCTGGTCCTTTTTTTATCCCATAGGACATCCGATTAATATTTTGTGGTACTTATTTTGTAATTTCTTTGCGGCTGCTCAATTTTGCACGTGGGAAAATTTTCCAAGGGGGGGGGGGGCTTTTCAGAGGCGGGTATTCAACATGGGGGATTTTCACAATATTTGTCCACATAGTGCATATTGGCTTAGTTCAACTTCCCACTCAATATTCCCTGAAATATATACCTGAATAACCTTAGCCTTAGTAGCAGTAGTAGTCATAGCAGTAGTAGTAGAAGCAGGATTAGTATTAGTAGCTGCAATGGTAGTAGTAGAAGTAGTATTAGTAGTAATAGTAATAGCAGTAGTCGCAGTTGTATGCTTATATTCTCTTTTCGTCTGTTGAACATCCCCCTTATCATGCCTATAAAGTCTGAATTTGATACTCTTAAGACGTGCATAGGATATTTCCGTTACCCTCTTTTGACAACCTGCATGCACATACTGTGTTTTGATTTAGTTCAATGCCATCCTAAAAATTCTCTGGAAGTTTCACCTTAGTGCACTTAGCATTAGTAGTAGAAAAATTAATCGCAGCAGCAGTAGGAATAGTGGTAGCAGGCACATAATTTCTCTTGGTTTGTTAAAGATCACCCCCCCCCCCCTCAACATGCCCTGGAAGTTTCAACTTGATACCAAAACACAAAAAGAAAGATATTTTGAAGTCTAGGGGGAAAGTTTGGGGAAAATACCCCCCCACACCAAATGGCACCATTAATAGGGAAAACTAGGAGGATGAAGTTCAAACTTGCATATAATGCTTAGGAAAGGATTGAGGGAGGCTGGAGCAAGGACACTTCATAATTTACATTTTTCAACGGAAACTTCTTTAAAAATATATATATTTTTTTAAATTGATGTAAGAAAGGTGATATTTACAGAGGCGTTGACTTGGATTCTGCAAGAAATTAAATTAAAAAAAAGCCTTTTCAACGGAGTACGGAGCAACATTAAACATTAAAATGATCAGAATTTATTACGTATAGGAAGGGCGTAACCCCCTCCTCAACAACTTGCTCTTTTTGCTAAAATGTTTTTGCACTTTAAAAAATGCTTCTTATTGTTCTAATTAAACTACCCTTGTGTCTCCGGAGAAATCCCTCTCCCCACGGAAATATTCTCTAGACAGTTCATTCCCGGTGAATATTTACCCCAAACAATTACCATTAACAATTCCATACGTAAAACTGAGACGGAAAAGAGAAAGCAAGACATATAAATAGGATTTTGTATAGGAATTCTGGTGAATTCCCGCAGTGTATAAATTCCCCTGACGAGTTCATCCCCTGGAAACTTCCCTCCTCACAGAAAATTTCCCCGTGGAAAAACCCCCAGTAGAAAATTCGTCCCCATCCCCACCCAAAAATGTATGCATACTTCTCAATAACAAACACTTTGCGTAAACAAAGGACAAATTTTATATCTTAAAGACCTTTCCCTTGGGGCTGTAAGGGGGGGGGGGGTCAGGTTGTATCCAAAGGCATTTTCATTGGGCCTTTCAACTATGATGACCAAAATGTCTATCTCAAAATTTTGATCAGGAGATTTTGGGAGAAAAGGGGCGGGGAGGGGGCCAAGCTTTATTGTCACTTAAAAAGGACACTAGAACTATTAATTTCGTTCGAGTGAGTCCTCTCGCGATGTTCTAGGACCAATGCGTCGATTTTGCAGATAGGAGTTTGAAATCTCTGCAGTGGGGCTCTTTGATACGCCGAATCTGATAGTTTGATTTTCAATAAGATTCTAGGACTTTTAGGGGGTTTTCCTCCTTTTTTAAAAAATCAGGCATATTTTCTCAGGCTCGTAGCCCTTGATGGGTAAGACTAAACTTAATGAAAGTAACATATTTGGAATCAGCATAATAAGCCACTTCTTTTGATATGTCTATGGGTGTGAAAATTCCGTTCTTGAAGTGTCGGTTACTATTGAGCCGGGTCGCTCCTTAATTACACTTCGTTAGCACGAACTGTTTGACAAATGACTTATCATGATGATAGGTGTTAGACTAAGAATTCTGTAGACAAAGTTTTAAGACAAAAACAGTGTTATTTATGAAAGGAAGGGCATGTATTAATCAAATTTGTACTCTTACATTAATAATTGACAAGTGTCTGAATCCTTCAACCTTTTTAGTCCTCTATTTCATAGATTACAAACAGGCATTTGATGTATTTAATAGAAAAGCTTTGCTAAAGATGCTGTCCTTGTTTTGTATAAGAGACAAGTAGATTCAAGTAAATAGGGTCAAGCAAAATAATTACCTTGCCGCGGTTAAGACATTAAGTAGGGTTAGCTACTGGTTTGTTGTGGGATCAGGATTTAACCAGGGTTTTATCGTGTTCCCAATTATATGAATTCTGTTAATTGAATTTGTCCGAAGCAACACGGCAAAGCCCGTAGAAAAATATGTAGTCAAATGAGTAGATAGAACTGTTCTAGAATTAGATTATACAGGTGATTTGAGTGTCCAAGATAAAATGCTAGGAAAATGAATGAAATTCTGGAGGTTTTGAGAGGAAAACCTGCAAGAAGATGCATGAAAATTCATGGAATAAATGACGGTGAAGAGGTGATCTTAGGTAATGAGCATCGCTTACCTGAGTAACCTTATTAGTAAAGACGTGGAAAGCAGTGAAGATGTAGAAAGCAGAATAGCTAAGGTTTGAAAGAATAGGGTGATTAATCTGCAAACCAAGATTAGGATATTGGAAGCTAGGGTAATGACAAAGGCCAAGCATGGTTCTGAAATATGGGTGATTTGAAAGGCTGAGTAAGGATATCAAATCCTTTCTAAAAGAACTGTCTGAGGATAGTTTTAGGTACTTGATTAACTGGCCGTGTATATAAAAAAAAAAGTTGTACGAACAATTTGGTTCGAAACTACTTTCTAGGGCCAAAACAAAATAAACGTTAAGATGACTAAGCTACACCTTCAACGTAAGCGGGAAGGATTTAAAAGAAATAAGAACTTTATTGGAGAAGTAAAGAGTGAATATTTCAATGAACTAGGGTGGAGGAGAAGCGTGCACAGCTTTGTTGGCCTCAAGTGGCTTGGTGCAAAGGTGAGTTGTTAATTGAAGATGTTCAAGGCTACTTATTGTTTTTGACAGTTATGTTTATTGTTTTTTGCTTAACACAAGTGGTCATAAAAATTCCTCTACTTGAAATCCGCCATTCATCGAGTAAAGCTAAAATAAAGATTTAGTTCCAGAGTTTACGACGCACATTCTCAATTGCATATGCTTGGCACCTTACATCACTCTCTGACATTACTATTAAACCGTTGCTTCATTTCCACAAGCACAAGGGTTTTTACAATTCACCATGGTCCAGCTGGGTCATACTCATTAATCAAACAGTTCGTGATAACGCACTGTAGGCTAAGTGTAAGATTGCCCTTTTTTTTCGGCTAGAAACTAAGTTTGGTTTTTCTTTAAGTAAACTTTGGGTAAACTTATCCCTCTAAACTCCCCTTCTGAAAGTATTAAATTCTATTTATAAACCTTATAGCCCAGAGCTCTTAAAGGAACGATCAATCAATTGGTAGCGTAATAGACTAGGGCGATTTAGTTCTTTCGTACTCAAAATTCGGGGACAGTTTGATATTATTATTCAATTCGATAAAAGAGGAGAAATAGTTCCTTAACCTAATAACCCAATAGTTCCTTAACCTAATATGGTGTGGTTGTCTTTTGTTCCAAAGAGATCTTTTCCATCGTCCCATTGTCGTCACCGAGAAAAAAGGGTTTAATTTAAGCCTAGGACTACTGAATATTTCTAACTGAATAAATTACACTTGAATTACTAGTTAGTAGAAGGGCCATAATGAATCCCACGAGAACACCTTGCTGCCATCTACGATGTAGTTTAAAGTTGACAGTACATAATTTAGGGTTTTTCTCACTGAATGAAAAAACAGAATTTTTCTCACTTGAAAAAAAAGATTTTTTTCACTTTGATGTATGTTTCTTGGACGGTTATGTGTGTTGGTCAATTTATTTGATGTTTTTCATGGATGTCAACAGCAATTTATGTCTGTTTTATGGTTTTTGTCATTGAGAATGAAAAAGCAGGATTTTTCTCACTTTGATGTATTTCCAAGGAGAATTGTTTCCGGGCGAAGTTTATTAATGTCTTTGGAGTTCGTCCAGGATAATTGTTTCCGGGTGAAGTTTTCAAATGCGCATTAACGGTGGGAAAGAGATATTTTGATCTTAGAGATGAAGAGATTAACGCGGGAAAGGGTTTCCAAGGAATTTCAAATGTGACAGTGCAGGGATGCCAAAACAGAAGGAACACGCAGAAATTACGTTTAGGGGTTATTTGGGCGAAACCGTTTTACACATTTTAGGGAATTATTTCGGCACAACAGTTAGAGACATTTTAAAAGATGATTTTAGAAGATGTTTTAGAAGAGGATTTGAGGGTGAAACTCTTTGGTCGTTATAATACACAAGTTGTATTTGAGGAGTGTTGTGAGGTCCTCTACCCCAGCCCCAAAGGGCCCCTGGTCCCCTACCCCAATCCTCAACCCCAAAGGACCCCGACCCCCCTACCCCAACCCAAAGGCCCCCGACCCCCCCCCCCCAAAGTGCCCCCTGGCCCCCACATTTTTTTGGCATGTCTGGGTTGGTGTTTGCAAGTCCAAGTGTTTGTCTTTGTTGCTTTGTATATCTAAAGTGCATATCTTTCTCTGTTTGCATGTCTGATTCTATTTGTTTGCGTGTCTGGGTTGGTGTTTGCAAGTCCAAGTATTTCTCTTTATTGGTTTTTATATCTAAAGTGCCTATCTTTCTCTGTTTGCATGACTAATTCTATTTGTTTGCATGTCTGGGTTGGTGTTTGCAAGTCCAAGTATTTGTCGTTGTGGTTTGTATATCTAAAGTGCCTGTCTTTCTCGGTTTTCATGTCTGATTCTATTTGTTTGCATGTCTGGGTTGGTGTATGTAAGTCCAAGTATCTTTCTTTGTTGGTTTTTATATCTAAAGAGCCTATCTTTGTATGTTTGCATGTCTGATTCTATTTGTTTGCATGTCTGTGGTGGTGTGTACGAATCCAAGTATTTTTCGTTGTTACTTTGTATATCTGAAGTTACTGTGTCTTTCTGTTTGCATGTCTGATTCTATTTGTTTGCATGTCAGGGTTGGTGTTTGCAAGTCCAAGTATCTGTCGTTGTGGTTTGTATATCTAAAGTGCATTTCTTTCTCTGTTTGCATGTCTGATTCTATTTGTTTGCATGTCTGGGTTGGTGTATGTAAGTCCAAGTATTTGTCTTTGTTGCTTTGTATATCTAAAGTGCATATCTTTCTCTGTTTGCATGTCTGATTCTATTTGTTTGCATGTCTGGGTTGGTGTTTGCAAGTCCAAGTATTTGTATTTGTTGGTTTGTATATCTAAAGTGCCTATCTTTCTCTGTTTGCATGTCTGATTCTATTTGTTTGCATGTCCGGGTTGGTGTTTGCAAGTCCATGTATTTGTCGTTGTGGTTTGTATATCTAAAGTGCCGGTCTTTCTCTGTTTGCATGTCTGATTCTATTTGTTTGCATGTCTGGGTTGGTGTCTGCAAGTCTAAGTATCTGTCTTTATTGGTTTGTATATCTAAAGTGCCTATTTTTCTCTGTTTGCATGTCTGATTCTATTTGTTTGGATGTCTGGGTTGGTGTTGGCAAGTCCAACTATTTGTCTTTGTTGGTTTGTATATCTAAAGTGCCTATCTTACTCTGTTTGCATGTCTGATCCTATTTGTTTGCATGTTTGGGTTGGTGTTTGCAAGTCCAAGTATTTCTCGTTGCTGGTTTATATATCTAAAATGCCTGTCTTTCTCTGTTTTCATGTCTGATTCTATTTGTTTGCATGTCTGGGCTTGTGTTTGCAAGTCCAAGTATTTGTCTTTGTTGGTTTGTATATCTAAAGTGCCTGTCTTTTCTCTGTTTGCATGTCTGATTCTATTTGTTTGCGTGTCTGGGTTGGTGTTTGCAAGTCCAAGTATTTGTCTTTATTGGTTTGTATATCTAAAGTGCCTATCTTTCTCTGTTTGCATGCCTTATTCTTTTTGTTTGCATGTCTGGGTTGGTGTTTGCAAGTCCAAGTATTAGTCGTTGTGGTTTGTATATCTAAAGTGCCTGTCTTTCTCTGTTTGCATGTCTGATTCTATTTGTTTGCATGTCTGGGTTGGTGTTTGTAAGTCCAACTATTTGTCTTTTTTGCTTTGTATATCTAAAGTGCATGTCTTTCACTGTTTGTATGTCTTATTCTTTTTGTTTGCATGTCTGGGTTGGTGTTTGCAAGTCAAAGGATCTGTCTTTGTTTGTTTATATACCTAAAGTGCATATCTTTATCTGTTTGCTTGCCTGATTCTATTTGTTTGCATGTCTGTGTTGGTGTTTTCAAGTCCCAGTATTTGTAGTTGTGGTTTGTATATCTAAATTTCCTGTCTTTCTCTGTTTGCATGTCTGATTATATTTGTTTGCATGTCTGGGTTGGTGTCTGCAAGTCCAAGTATCTGTCTTTTTTGATTTGTATATCTAAAGTGCCTATCTTTCTCTGTTTGCATGTCTGATTCTATTTGTTTGCATGTCAGTGTTTGTGTTGGCAAGTCCATGTATTTGTCTTTGTTGGTTTGTATATATAAAGTGCCTGTCTTTATCTGTTTGCATGTCTGATTCTATTTGTTTGCATGTCCGGGTTGGTGTTTGCAAGTCCAATTATTTGTCGTTGTGGTTTGTATATCTAAAGTGCCGGTCTTTCTCTGTTTGCATGTCTGATTCTATTTGTTTGCATGTCTGGGTTGGTGTCTGCAAGTCTAAGTATCTGTCTTTGTTTGTTTGTATATCTAAAGTGCCTATTTTTCTTTGTTTGCATGTCTGATTCTATTTGTTTGCATGTCTGGATTGGTGTTTGCAAGTCCAACTATTTGTCTTTGTTGGTTTGTATATCTAAAGTGCCTATCTTTCTCTGTTTGCATGTCTGATTCTATTTGTTTGCATGTCTGGGTTGGTGTTTGCAAGTCCAAGTATTTGTCGTTGTTGGTTTGTATATCTAAAATGCCTGTCTTTCTCTGTTTGCATGTCTGATTCTATTTGTTTGCATGTCTGGGCTTGTGTTTGCAAGTCCAAGTATTTGTCTTTGTTGGTTTGTATATCTAAAGTGCCTGTCTTTTCTCTGTTTGCATGTCTGATTCTATTTGTTTGCGTGTCTGGGTTGGTGTTTGCAAGTCCAAGTATTTGTCTTTGTTGGTTTGTATATCTAAAGTGCCTATCTTTCTCTGTTTGCATGCCTAATTCTATTTGTTTGCATGTCTGGGTTGGTGTTTGCAAGTCCAAGTATTAGTCGTTGTGGTTTGTATATCTAAATTTCCTGTCTTTCTCTGTTTGCATGTCTGATTCTATTTGTTTGCATGTCTGGGTTGGTGTTTGCAAGTCTAAGTATTTGTCTTTGTTGTTGTGTATATCTAAAGTGCATTTCTTTTTCTGTTTTTATGTCTGATTCTATTTGTTTGCATGTCTGGGTTGGTGTTTTCAAGTCCAAGCATTTGTCTTTGTTGGTTTGTACATCTAAAGTGCCTGTCTTTCTCTGTTTGCATGCCTAATTCTATTTGTTTGCATGTCTGGGTTGGTGTTTGCAAGTCCCAGTATTTGTCGTTGTGGTTTGTATATATAATGTTCCTGTCTTTCTCTGTTTGCATGTCTGATTCAATTTGTTTGCATGTCTGGGTTGGTGTTTGCAAGTCCAAGTAATTGTCTTTGTTGGTTTGTATATCTAAAGTGCATATCTTTCTCTGTTTGCATGTCTGATTCTATTTGTTTGAATGTCTGGGTTTGTGTTTGCAAGTCCAAGTATTTGTCTTTGTTGTTTTGTATATCTAAAGTGGCCTGATTCTATTTGTTTGCATGTCAGGGTTGGTGTTTGCAAGTCCAAGTATTTGTCTTTGTTGCTTTGTATATCTAAAGTGCCTGTCTTTCTCTGTTTGCATGTCTGATTCTATTTGTTTGCATGTCTGGGTTGGTGTCTGCAAGTTCAAGTATTTGTCTTTGTTGCTTTGTATATCTAAAGTGCATATCTTTCTATGTTTGCATGTCTGATTATATTTGTTTTCATGTCTGGGTTGGTGTTTGCAAGTCCAAGTATTTGTATTTGTTGGTTTGTATATCTAAAGTGCCTATCTTTCTCTGTTTGCATGTCTGATTCTATTTGTTTGCATGTCCGGGTTGGTGTTTGCAAGTCCATGTATTTGTCGTTGTGGTTTGTATATATAAAGTGCCTGTCTTTATCTGTTTGCATGTCTGATTCTATTTGTTTGCATGTCTGGGTTGGTGTCTGCAAGTCTAAGTATCTGTCTTTGTTGGTTTGTATATCTAAAGTGCCTATCTTTCTTTGTTTGCATGTCTGATTCTATTTGTTTGCATATCTGGGTTGGTGTTGGCAAGTCCAACTATTTGTCTTTGTTGGTTTGTATATCTAAGGTGCCTGTCTTTCTCTGTTTGCATGTCTGATCCTATTTGTTTGCATGTCTGGGTTGATGTTTTCAAGTTCAAGTATTTGTCTTTGTTGGTTTGTATATCTAAAAAGCCTGTCTTTATCTGGTTGCCTGTCTGATTCTATCTGATTGCATGTCTGGGTTTGTGTTTACAAGTCCAAGTATTTGTCTTTGTTGGTTTGTATATCTAAAGTGCCTGTCTTTTCTCTGTTTGCATGTCTGATTCTATTTGTTTGCATGTCTGGGTTGTTGTTTGCAAGTCCAAGTATTTGTCTTTGTTGGTTTGTATATCTAAAGTGCCTGTCTTTCTCTGTTTGCATGTCTAATTCTATTTGTTTTCAGGTCTGGGTTGGTGTTTGCAAGTCCTAGTATTTGTCTTTGTTGGTTTGTATATCTAAAGTGCCTGTCTTTCTCTGTTTGCTTGTCTGATTCTATTTGTTTGCATGTCTGGGTTGGTGTTTGCAAGTCGTAGTATTTGTCTTTGCTGGTTTGTATATCTAAAGTGCCTGTATTTCTCTTTTTGCATGTCTGATTCTTTTTGTTTGCATGTATGGGTTGGTGTTTGCAAGTCCAAGTTTTTCTCTTTGTTGGTTTGTATATCTAACATGCCTGTCTTTCTATGTTTGCCTGTATGAATCTATTTTTTTTCGTGTCAGGGTTTATTTTTACAAGTCCTACTTTCTGTCTTGGTTTCTTTGTATGTCCAAAGTACCTATCTTTTCTCTATTTGCATGTCTGATTCTATTTGTTTAAATCTCTGGGTTGGTGTTTGCAAGTCCAAGTATTTGTATTTGTTGGTTTGTATATCCAAAGTGTATGTCTTTCTCTGTTTGCATGTCTGATTCTATTTGTTTGCAGGTCTGGGTTGGTGTTTGCAAGTCCTAGCATTTGTCTTTGTTGGTTTATATCTAAAGTGCCTGTCTTTCTCTGTTTGCATGTCTGATTCTATTTGTTTACATGTCTGGGTTGGTGTTTGCAAGTCCAAGTATTTGTCTTTGTGGGTTTGGAGATCTATAGTGCCTGTCTTTCTCGGTTGGCAGGTCGGCTTCTTATTGTTTGCTTTTCTGGGCTGGTTTTTGCAAGTCCAAATATCTGTGTTTGTCGGTTTGTATATCTAAAGTACCTGTCTTTCTCTGTTTGCATTTCTGATTCTATGTGTTTGCATGTCTGGGTTGGTGTTTGCAAGTCCAAGTATTTGTCTTTGTTGGTTTGTATATCTAAAGTGCCTATCTTTCTCTGTTTGCATGTCTGATTCTATTTGCTTGCATGTCTGTGTTGGTGTTTGCAAGTCCAAGTATTTGTCTTTGTTGGTTTGTATATCTAAAGTGCCTGTCTTTTCTCTGTTTGCACGTCTGATTCTATTTGTTTGCATGTCTGGGTTGATGTTTGCAATTCCAAGTATTTTTCTTTGTTGGTTTGTATATCTAAAGTGGCTGTCTTTCTCTGTTTGCATGTCTGATTCTATTTGTTTGCATGTATGGGTTGGTGTTTGCAAGTCCTAGTATTTGTCTTTGTTGGTTTGTATATCTAAAGTGTCTGTCTTTCTCTTTGCATGTCTGATTCTATTTGTTTGCATGTCTGGGCTGGTGTCTGCAAGTCCAAGTATTTGTCTTTGTTGCTTTGTATATCTAAAGTGCATATCTTTCTCTGTTTGCATGTCTGATTCCATTTGTTTGCATGTCTGGGCTGGAGTTTTAAAGTCCAAGTATCTGTCTTTGTTGGTTTATATATCTAAAGTACCTGTTTTTCTCTGTTTTCCTATCTGATTATATTTGTTTGCATGTCTGAGTTGGTGTTTGCAAGTCCAAGTATATGTCGTTGAGGTTTTTATATCTAAAGCGCCTGTCTTTCTCTGTTTGCATGTCTGATTCTATTTGTTTGCATGTCTGGGTTGGTGTCTGCAAGTCTAAGTATCTGTCTTTATTTGTTTGTATATCTAAAGTGTCTATCTTTCTTTGTTTGCATGTCTGATTCTATTTGTTTGCATGTCTGGATTGGTGTTTGCAAGTACAACTATTTGTCTTTGTTGGTTTGTATATCTAATGTGCCTCTCTTTCTCTGTTTGCATGTCTGATCCTATTTGTTTGCATGTCTGGGTTGGTGTTTGCAAGTCCAAGTATTTGTCGTTGTTGGTTTGTATATCTAAAGTGCCTGTCTTTCTCTGTTTGCATGTCTGATTCTATTTGTTTGCATGTCTGGTTTGCTGTTTTCAAGTCCAAGAATTTGTCTTTGTTGGTTTGTATATCTAAAGTGCCTGTCTTTCTCTGTTTGCATGTCTGATTCTATTTGTTTGCAGGTCTGGGTTGGTGTTTGCAAGTCCTAGTATTTGTCTTTGTTGGTTTGTATATCTAAAGTGCCTGAATTTCTCTGTTTGCGTGTCTGATTCTATTTGTTTGCATGTCTGGGTTGGTGTTTACAAGTCCTAGTATATGTCTTTGATGGTTTGTATATCTAAATTGACTGTCTTTCTATGTTTGCATGTCTGATTTTATTTGTTTGCATGTCTGGGTTGGTGTTTGCAAGTCCAAGTATTTGTCGTTGTTGGTTTGTATATCTAAAATGCCTGTCTTTCTCTGGTTGCATGTCTGATTCTATTTGTTTGCATGTCTGGGCTGGTGTTTACAAGTCCAACTATTTGTCTTTGTTGGTTTGTATATCTAAAGTGCCTGTATTTTCTCTGTTTGAATGTCTGATTATATTTGTTTGAATGTCTGGGTTGTTGTTTGAAAGTCCAAGTATTTGTATGTGATGGTTTGTATATCTAAAGTGCCTGTCTTTCTCTGTTTGCATGTCTGATTCTATTTGTTTGCAGGTATGGGTTGGTGTTTGCAAGTCCTAGTATTTGTCTTTGTTGGTTTGTATATCTAAAGTGACTGTCTTTATCTGTTTGCATGTCTGATTATATTTGTTTGCATTTCTGGGTTGGTGTTTGCAAGTCCAAGTATTTGTCTTTGCTGGTTTGTATATCTAAAGTGCCTGTCTTTCTATGTTTGCATGTCTGATTATATTTGTTTGCATGTCTGGGTTGGTGTTTGCAAGTCCAAGTATTTGTCTTGGTTGGTTTGTATATCTAAAGTGCCTGTCTTTCTCTGTTTGCAGTTCTGATTTTATTTGTTTGCTTTTCTGGGTTCTTTTTTAGAAGTACCAGTATTTTTCTTTGTTGGATTTTATGTATAATCTTTCTGTCCTTCTATGTTGTCATCTGTGATTAATTTTAATTTAATGTCTTGGTTGATGTTTTCAAGTCAAAGTATGTGTGTTTTTTGGTTTGTATATCTAAAGAGACTGTCTTTCTCTGTTTGCATGTCTGATTCTATTTGTTTGCATGTATGGGTTGGTGTTTGCAAGTCCAGGTATCTGTCTTTATTGGTTTGTATATCTAAAGTGCCTATCTTTCTCTGTTTGCATGTCTGATTCTATTTGTTTACATGTCTGGGTTGATGTTTGCAAGTCCAAGAATTTGTCTTTGTTGCTTTGTATATCTAAATTGCCTGTCTTTCTCTGGTTGCATGTCTGATTCTATTTGTTTGCCTGTCTGGGTTGGTGTTTGCAAGTCCAAGTATTTGTCTTTGTTGCTTTGTATATCTAAAGTGCCTGTCTTTCTCTGTTAGCATGTCTGATTCTATTTGTTTGCATGTGTGGGTTGATGTTTGCAAGTCCAAGAATTTGTCTTTGTTGGTTTGTATATCTAAAATGCCTGTCTTTCTCTGTTTGCATGTCTGATTCTATTTGTTTGCATGTCTGGGTTGGTGTTTGTAAGTCCAAGTATTTGTCTTTGTTGCTTTGTATATCTAAAGTGCATATCTTTCTCTGTTTGCATGTCTGATTCTATTTGTTTACATGTCTGGGTTTGTGTTTGCAAGTCCAAGTATTTGTCTTTGTTTCTTTGTATATATAAAGTGCCTTTCTGTCTCTGTTTGCATGACTTATTCTATTTGTTTTCATGTCTGGGTTGGTGTTTGCAAGTCCCAGTATATGTCGTTGTGGTTTGTATATCTAAAGTTCCTGTCTTTCTCTGTTTTCATGTCTGATTCTATTTGTTTGCATGTCTGGGTTGGTGTCTGCAAGTCCAAGTATTTGTCTTTGTTGCTTTGTATATCTAAAGTGCATATCTCTATCTGTTTGCATGTCTGATTCTATTTGTTTGCATGTCTGGGTTGGTCTTTGAAAGTCCAAGTATTTGTCTTTGTTGGTTTGTATATCTAAAGTGCCTATCTTTCTCTGTTTGCTTGCCTGATTCTATTTGTTTGCATGTCTGGGTTGGTGTTTGCAAGTCCAAGTATTTGTCGTTGTGGTTTGTATATCTAAAGTGCCTGTCTTTCTCTGTTTGCATGTCTGATTTTACTTGTTTGTATATCTTGTTGTGTTTTTGCAAGTCATAGTATTAGTCTTTGCTGGCTTGTATTTCTAAAGTTACCATCTTTAACTTTTTGCAGGTCTTATTCTATTTGTTTACGAATCTGGGCTTATGTATGCAAGTCCAAGTATATGTATTTGTTGGTTTGTATATCTAAAGTGCCTATATTTCTCTGTTTGCATGTCTGATTCTATTTGTTTGCAAGTGTGGGTGGGTATATGCAAGTCCAAGTATTTGTCTTTTTTGGTTTGTATATCTAAAGTGCCTATCTTTCTCTGTATGCATGTCTGATTCTATTTGTTTGTATGTTTAGGTTGGTGTTTGCAATTACAAGTATTTCTCTTTGTTGGTTTGTATATCTAAAGTGCCTTTATTTATCTGTTTTAATGTCTGATTCTATTTGTTTGCATGTCTGGGTTGGTGTTTGCAAGTCCAAGTTTCTTTCTTTGTTGCTTTGTATATCTAAATTGCCTGTCTTTCTCTGTTTGCATGTCTGATTCTATTTGTGTGCATGTCTGGGTTGGTGTTTGCAAGTCCAAGTATTTGTCGTTGATGGTTTTTATATCTTAAATTCGTGTATTTCTCTGGTTGTATGTCTGATTCTATTTGTTTGCATGTCAGGGTTGGGATTTGCAAGTCCAAGTATTTGTCTTTGTTGCTTTGTATATCTAAAGTGCCTGTCTTTCTCTGTTTGCATGTCTGATTCTATTTTTTTGCATGTCTGGGTTGGTGTTTGCAAGTCCAAGTATTTGTCTTTGTTGCTTTGTATATCTAAAGTGCCTGTCTTTCTCTGTTTGCATTTCTGATTCTTTTTGTTTGCATGTCTGGGTTGGTGTTTTGAAAGACAAATCATTTGTCTTTGTTGTTTTGTATATTTAAAGTGCCTGTTTTTTCTGTTTTCATGTCTTATTCTTTTTGTTTGCATTCCTGAGTTGGTGTTTACAAGTCAAATTCTTTGTCTTTGTTGGTTTGTATATCTATAATTCGTTTCTTTATCCGTTTGCATGTCTGATTCTATTTGTTTGCATGTCTGGGTTTGTTTTTGCAAGTCCAAGTATTAGTCTTTGTTGGTTTGTATATCTAAAGTGCCTGTCTTTCTCTGTTTGCATGTCTGATTCTATTTGTTTGCATGTCTGGGTTGGTGTCTGCAAGTCTAAGTATCTGACTTTTGGTGGTTTGTATATCTAAAGTGCCTATCTTTCTCTGTTTGCATGTCTGATTCTATTTGTTGGCATTTCTGGGTTGGTGTTGGCAAGTCCAACTATTTGTCTTTGTTCGTTTGTATATCTAATGTGCCTTTCTTTCTCTGTTTGCTTGACTGATTCTATTTGTTTGCATGTCTGGGTTGGTGTTTGCAAGTCCAAGTATTTGTCGTTGTGGTTTGTATATTTAAATTGCCTATCTTTCTCTGTTTGCATGTCTGATTCTATTTTTTTGCATGTCTGGGTTGGTGTATGCAAGTCCAAGTATTTGTCTTTGTTGCTTCGTATATCTACAGTGCATATCTTTCTCTGTTTGCATGTCTGATTCTATTTGTTTGCATGTCTGGGTTGGTGTTTGCAAGTCCAAGTATTTGTCTTTGCTGGTTTGTATATCTAAAGTGCCTGTTTTTCTCTGTTTGCATGTCTGATTCTATTTGTTTGCATGTCTGGGTTGGTGTCTGCAAGTCAAAGTATCTGTCTTTGTTGGTTTGTATATCTAAAGTGCCTATATTTCTCTGTTTGCATGTCTGATTCTGTTTGTTTGCATGTCTGGGTTGGTGTTTGCAAGTCCAAGTATTTGTCTTTGTTGGTTTGTATATCTAATGTGCCTATCTTTCTCTGTTTGCATGTCTGATTCTATTTGTTTGCATGTCTGGGTTGGTGTTTGCAAGTCCAAGTATTTGTCTTTGTTGGTTTGTATATCTAAAGTGCCTGTCTTTCTCTATTTGCATGTCTGATTCTATTTGTTTGCTTGTCTGGGATGGTGTTTACAAGTCCAAGAATTTGTCTTTGTTCATTTGTATATCTAAAGTGCATATCTTTCTCTGTTTGCATGTCTGATTCTATTTGTTTGCATGTCTGGGTTGGTCTATGCAAGTCCAAGTATTTGTCTTTGTTGCTTTGTATATCTAAAGTGCCTATCTTTCTCTGTTTGCATGCCTAATTCTATTTGTTTGCATGTCTGGGTTGGTGTTTGCAAGTCCAAGTATTTGTCGTTGTGGGTTGTATATCTAAAGTTCCTGTCTTTCTCTGTTTTAATGTCTGATTCTATTTGTTTGCATGTCTGGGTTGGTGTCTGCAAGTCCAAGTAATTTTCTTTGTTGCTTTGTATATCTAAAGTGCCTTTCTTTCTCTGTTTGCATGACTGATTCTATTTGTTTGCATGTCTGGGTTGGTGTTTGCAAGTCCAAGTATTTGTCTTTGTTGGTTTGTATATATAAATTGCCTGTCTTTCTCTGTTTGCATGTCTGATTCTATTTGTTTGCATGTCTGGGTTGGTGTTTGCAAGTCCAAGTATTTGTCGTTGTGGTTTGTATATCTAAAGTGCCTGTCTTTCTCGGTTTGCATGTCTGATTCTATTTGTTTGCATGTCTGGGTTGGTGTTTGTAAGTATAAGTATATGTCTTTGTTGGTTTGTATATCTAAAGTGCCTGTCTTTCTCTGTTTGCATGTCTGATTCTATTTGTTTACATGTCTGGGTTGGTTTTTGCAAGTACAAGTATTTGTCTTTGTTGTTTTTTATATCTAAAGTGACTATCTTTGTCTGTTTGCATGTCTGATTATATTTGTTTGCATGTCCGGTTTGGTGTTTGCAAGTCCATGTATTTGTCGTTGTGGTTTGTATATCTAAAGTGCCGGTCTTTCTCTGTTTGCATGTCTGATTCTATTTGTTTGCATGTCTGGGTTGGTGTCTGCAAGTCTAAGTATCTGTCTTTGTTGGTTTGTATATCTAAAGTGCCTATATATCTTTGTTTGCATGTCTGATTCTATTTGTTTGCATGTCTGGATTGGTGTTTGCAAGTCCAACTATTTTTCTTTGTTGGTTTGTATATCCAAGGTGCCTATCTTTCTCTGTTTGCATGTCTGATTCTATTTGTTTGCATGTCTGGGTTGGTGTTTGCAAGTCCAAGTATTTGTCGTTGTTGGTTTGTATATCTAAAATGCCTGTCTCTCTGGTTGCATGTCTGATTCTATTTGTTTGCATGTCTGGGCTAGTGTTTGCAAGTCCAAGTATTTGTCTTTGTTGGTTTGTATATCTAAAGTGACTGTCTTTTCTCTGTTTGCATGTCTGATTCTATTTGTTTGCATGTCTGGGTTGATGTTTGCAAGTCCAAGTATTTGTCTTTGTTGGTTTGTATATCTAAAGTGCCTGTCTTTCTCTTTGTGCAGGTCTAATTCTATTTGTTGGCAGGTCTGGGTTGGTGTTTGCAAGTCCTAGCATTTGTCTTTGTTGGTTTGTATATCTAAAGTGCCTGTCTTTCTCTGTTTGCGTGTCTGATTCTATTTGTTTTCATGTCTGGGTTGGTGTTTGCAAGTCCTAGTATTTGTCTTTGCTGGTTTGTATATCTAAATTGCCTGTCTTTTTCTGTTTGCATGTCTGATTCTATTTGTTTGTATGTCTGGGTTGGTGTTTTCAAGTCCAAGTATTTATCGTTGTTGGTTTGTATATCTAAAATGCCTGTATTTCTCTGTTTGCCTGTCTGATTCTATTTGTTTGCGTGTCTGGGCTGGTGTTTGCAATTCCAAGTATTTGTCTTTGTTGGTTTGTATATCTAAAGTGCCTGTCTTTCTCTGTTTGCATGTCTGATTCTATTTGTTTGCATGTCTGGGTTGTTGTTTGAAAGTACAAGTATTTTTATTTGTTGGTTTATACATCTAAAGTGCCTATATTTCTCTGTTTGCATGTCTGATTCTATTTGTTTGCAGGTCAGGGATTGGTGTTTGCGAGTCCTAGCATTTGTCTTTGTTGGTTTGTATATCTAAAGTGCCTGTCTTTCTCTGTTTGCATGTCTGACTCTATTTGTTTGCATGTCTGGGTTGGTGTTTGCAAGTCCAAGTATTTGTCGTTGTTGGTTTGTATATCTAAAGTGCCTGTATTTATCTGTTTGAATGTCTGATTCTTTTTGTTTACATGTCTGGGTTTGTTTTTGCAAGTCTAAAGATCTCTCTGTGTCTGTTTGTATATCTAAAGTACCTGTCTTTCTCTGTTTGCATGTCTGATTCTTTTTGTTGGCATGTCTGGGTTGGTGTTTGCAAGTCCAAGTATTTGTCTTTGTTGGTTTGTATATCTAAAGTGCCTGTCTTTCTCTGTTTGCATGTCTGATTCTATTTGTTTGCATGTCTGAGTTGGTGTTTGCAAGTCCAAGTATTTGTCTTTGTTGGTTTATATATCTAAAGTGCCTGTCTTTTCTCTGTTTGCATGTCTGATTCTATTTGTTTGAATGTCTGTGTTCTTGTTAGCAATTCCAAGTATTTGTCTTGGTTGGTTTGTATATCTAAAGTGCCTGTCTTTCTCTGTTTGCCTGTCTGATTCTATTTGTTTGGATGTATGGGTTGTTGTTTGCTAGTCCAAGTATCTGTCTTAGTTGGTTTGTATATCTAAAGTGTCTGTCGGTATCTTTGCTTGTCTGATTCTAGTTGTTTGCATGTCTGGGCTGGTGTTTGCAAGTCCAAGTATTTGTCTTTGTTGGTTTGTATATCTAAAGTGCATATCTTTCTCTGTTTGAATGTCTAATTCTATTTGTTTTCATGTCCGGGTTGATGTTTTGCAATCCCAAGAATCTGTATTGCTTGGTTTTTATATCTAAATTGAATATATTTAACTGGTTGAAGGTCTTATTTTAATATTTTAAATGTACGGTCTGATTTTTGAAAGCCAAAGTATTTTTCGTTGTTGTTTGTATATCTAAAGTGCCTTTCTTTCTCTGTTTGCATGTCTGATTCTATTTGTTTGCATGTCTGGGTTGGTGTATGCAAGTCTAAGTATATGTCTTTGTTTGTTTGTATATCTAAAGTGTCTATTTTTCTTTGTTTGCATGTCTGATTCTATTTGTTTGCATGTCTGGATTGGTGTTTGCAAGTCCAACTATTTGTCTTTGTTGGTTTGTATATCTAAAGTGCCTGTCTTTCTCTGTTTGCATGTCTGATTCTATTTGTTTGCATGTCTGGGTTGGTTTTTGCAAGTCCAAGTATTTGTCGTTGTTGGTATGTATATCTAAAATGCCTGTCTTTCTCTAGTTGCATGTCTGAATCTATTTGTTTGCATGTCTGTGTTGATGTTTGCAAATCCAAGTATTTGTCTTTGTTGGTTTATATATCTAAAGTGCATGTCTTTCTCTGTTTGCATGTCTGATTCTATTTGTTTGCAGGTCTGGGTTGGTGTTTGCAAGTCCTAGTATTTGTCTTTGTTGGTTTTTATATCTAAAGTGCCTGACTGTCTCTGTTTGCGTGTCTGATTCTATTTGTTTGCATGTCTGGGTTGGTGTTTGCAAGTCCTAGTATTTGTCTTTGTTGGTTTGTATATCTAAAGTGACTGTCTTTCTCTGTTTGCATGTCTGATTTTATTTGTTTGCATGTATGGGTTGGTGTTTGCAAGTCCATGTATTTGTCGTTGGTGGTTTCTATATCTAAATTGCCTGTCTTTCTCTGGTTGCATGTCTGATTCTATTTGTTTGCGTGTCTGGGCTGGTGTTTGCAAGTCCAACTATTTGTCTTTGTTGGTTTGTATATCTAAAGTGCCTGTCTTTTCTCTGTTTGCATTTCTGATTCTATTTGTTTGAATGTCTGGGTTGATTTTTGCAAGTCAAAGAATTTGTATTTGTTGGTTTGTATATCTAAAGTGCCTGTCTTTCTCTGTTTGCATGTCTGATTCTATTTGTTTGCAGGTCTGGGTTGGTGTTTGCAAGTCCTAGCATTTGTCTTTGTTGGTTTGTATATCTAAAGTGACTGTCTTTCTCTGTTTGTATGTCTGATTATATTTGTTTGCATGTCTTGGTTGGTGTTTGCTAGTCCAAGTATTTGTCTTTGCTGGTTTGTATATCTAAAGTGACTGTCTATATCTGTTTTCATGTCTGATTATATTTGTTTGCATGTCTGGGTTGGTGTTTGCAAGTACAAGTATTTGTCTTGGTTGGTTTGTATATCTAAAGTGTCTGTCTTTCTCTGTTTTCATGTCTGATTATATTTGTTTGCATGTATGGGTTGCTGTTTTCAAGTCCTAGTATTTGTCTTTCTTGGTTTGTATATCTAAATTGCCTGTCTGTCTCTGTTAGCATGTCTGATTCTATTTGTTTGCATGTCTGGGTTGGTGTTTGCAAGTCCAGGTATCTGTCTTTATTGGTTTGTATATCTAAAGTGCCTTTCTTTCTCTGTTTGCATGTCTGATTCTATTTGTTTACATGTCTGGGTGGGTGTTTGCAAGTCCAAGAATTTGTCTTTGTTGGTTTATATATATAAAGTGCCTGTCTTTCTCTGGTTGCATGTCTGATTCTATTTGTTTGCCTGTCAGGGTTGGTGTTTGCAAGTCCAAGTATTTGTCTTTGTTGCTTTGTATATCTAAAGTGCCTATCTTTCTCTGGTTGCATGTCTGATTCTAATTGTTTGCATATGTGGGTTGATGCTTGCAAGTCCAAGAATTTGTCTTTGTTGGTTTGTATATCTAAATTGCCTGTCTTTCTCGGTTTGCATGTCTGATTCTATTTGTTTACATGTCTGGGTTGGTGTTTGCAAGTCCAAGTATTTGTCTTTGTTGGTTTGTATATCTAAAGTGCCTGTCTTTCTCTGTTTGCATGTCTGATTCTATTTGTTTGCATGTCTGGGTTGGTGTTTGCAAGTCCAACTATTTGTCTTTGTTGCTTTGTATATCTAAAGTGCCTTTCTTTCTCTGTTTGCATGCCTAATTCTATGTGTTTGCATGTCTGGGTTGGTGTTTGCAAGTCCCAGTATTTGTCGTTGTGGTTTGTATATCTAAAGTTCCTATCTTTCTCTGTTTTCATGTCTGATTCTATTGGTTTGCATGTCTGGGTTGGTGTATGCAAGTCCAAGTATTTGTCTTTGTTGGTTTGTATATCTAAATTGCATATCTCTCTCTGTTTGAATGTCTGATTCTATTTGTTTGCATGTCTGGGTTGGTATTCTAAAGTCCAAGTATTTGTCTTTGTTGGTTTGTATATCTAAAGTTCCTATCTTTCTCTGTTTGCTTGCCTGATTATATTTGTTTGCATGTCTGGGTTGGTGTTTGCAAGTCCAAGTATTTGTCGTTGTGGTTTGTATATTTAAAGTGCCTATCTTTCTCTGTTTGCATGTCTGATTCTATTTGTTTGCATGTCTGGGTTGGTGTTTGCAAGTCCAAGTATTTGTCTTTGCTGGTTTGTATATCTAAAGTGCCTATCTTTCTCTGTTTGCATGTCTGATTCTATTTGTTTGCATGTCTGGGCTGGTGTATGCAAGTCAAAGTATATGTCTTTGTTGGTTTGTATATCTAAAGTGCCTATTTTTCTCTGTTTGCATGTCTGATTCTATTTGTTTGCATGTCTGGGTTGGTGTTTGCAAGTCCAAGTATTTGTCTTTGTTGGTTTGTATATATAAGGTGCCTATCTTTCTCTGTGTGAATGTCTGATTCTATTTGTTTGCATGTCTGGGTTGGTGTTTGCAAGTCCAAGTATTTGTCGTTGTTGGTTTGTATATCTGAAGTGCCTATCTTTGTCTGTTTGCATGTCTGATTATATTTGATTGCATGTCTGGGTTTGTGTTTTGCAAGTCCAAGTATTTGTCTTTGTTGCTTTTTATATCTATAATGCCTGTCTTTCTTTGTTTGCATGTCTGATTCTATTAGTGTGCATGTCTGGGTTGGTGTTTGCAAGTCCAAGTATTTCTCGTTGATGGTTTATATATCTAAAATTCCTTTCTTTCTCTGGTTGTATGTCTGATTCTATTTGTTTGCCTGTCAGGGTTGGTGTTTGCAAGTCCAAGTATTTGTCTTTGTTGCTTTGTATATCTAAAGTGCCTGTCTTTCTCTGTTTGCATGTCTGATTCTATTTTTTTGCATGTCTGTGTTGGTGTTTGCAAGTCCAAGTATTTGTCTTTGTTGGTTTATATATCTAAAATGCCTGTCTTTCTCTGTTTGCATGTCTGATTCTATTTGTTTGCATGTCTGGGTTGGTGTTTTGCAAGACAAAGAATTTGTCTTTGTTGGTTTGTATATCTAAAGTGCCTGTTTTTATTTGTTTACATGTCTGATTCTTTTTGTTTGCATGACTGGGTTGGTGTTTGCAAGTCAAAGTATTTGTCTTTGTTGGTTTGTATATATAAAGTGCCTTTCTTTCTCTGTTTGCATGTCTGATTCTATTTGTTTGCATGTCTTGGTTGGTGTTTGCAAGTCCAAGTATTAGTCTTTGCTGGTTTGTATATCTAAAGTGCCTGTCTTTCTCTGTTTGCATGTCTGATTCTATTTGTTTGCATGTCTGGGTTGGTGTCTGCAAGTCTAAGTATCTATCTTTTGTTGGTTTGTATATCTAAATTGCATTTCTTTCTCTGTTTGCATGTCTGATTCTATTTGTTGGCATTTCTGGGTTGGTGTTGGCAAGTCCAACTATTTGTCTTTGTTGGTTTGTATATCTAATGTGCCTATCTTTCTCTGTTTGCTTGCCTGATTCTATTTGTTTGCATGTCTGGGTTGGTGTTTGCAAGTCCAAGTATTTGTCGTTGTGGTTTGTATATTTAAAGTGCCTATCTTTCTCTGTTTGCATGTCTGATTCTATTTGTTTGCATGTCTGGGTTGGTGTATGCAAGTCCAAGTATTTGTCTTTGTTGCTTCGTATATCTACAGTGCATATCTTTCTCTGTTTGAATGTCTGATTCTATTTGTTTGCATGTCTGGGTTGGTGTCTGGAAGTCAAACTATCTGTCGTTGCTGGTTTGTATATCTAAAGTGAATTTCTTTCTCTGTATGCAAGTCTAATTCTATTTGTTTGCATGTCTGGGCTGGTTTTTTAAATTCTTAGTCTCTTTCTGTGTTTGTGTGTATATCTAAAGTGCCTATTTTTCTCTGTTTGCATGTCTGATTCTGTTTGTTTGCATATCTTGGTTGGTGTTGGCAAGTCAAAGTATTTGTGGTTGTTGGTTTGTATATCTAATGTGCCTATCTGTCTCTCTGTGAATGTCTGATCCTATTTGTTTGCATGTCTGGGTTGGTGTTTGCAAGTCCAAGTATTTGTCGTTGTTGGTTTGTATATCTAAAGTGCCTATCTTTTTCTGTTTGAATGTCTGATTCTATTTGTTTGCATGTCTGGGTTGGTGTTTGCAAGTCCAAGTATTTGTCTTTGTTGCTTTGTATATCTAAAGTGCCTGTCTTTCTCTGTTTGCATGTCTGATTCTATTTGTTTGCATGTCTGGGTTGGTGTTTTGCAAGTCCAAGCATTTGTCTTTGTTGGTTTGTATATTTAAAGTGCCTGTTTTTTTTTTTTACATGTCTTATTCTATTTGTTTGCATTCCTGGGTTGGTGTTTGCAAGTCCAATTATTTTTCTTTGTTGGTTTGTATATCTAAAATGCCTGTCTTTCTCTGTTTGCCTGTCTGATTCTATTTGTTTGCATGTCTGGGTTGGTGTTTGAAAGTCCAAGTATTAGTCTTTGCTGGTTTGTATATCTAAAGTGCCTGTCTTTCTCTGTTTGCATGTCTGATTCTATTTGTTTGCATGTCTGGGTTGGTGTCTGCAAGTCTAAGTATCTATCTTTTGTTGGTTTGTATATCTAAAGTGCATATCTTTCTCTGTTTGCATGTCTGATTCTATTTGTTTGAATATATGGGTTGGTGTTGGCAAGTCCAACTATTTGTGTTTGTTGGTTTGTATATCTAAGGTGCCTATCTTTCTCTGTTTGCATGTCTGATCCTATTTGTTTGCATTTCTGGGTTTGTGTTTGCAAGTCCAAGTATTTGTCTTTGATGGTTTGTATATCTAAAGTGCCTGTCTTTCTGTGTTTGCATGTCTGATTCTATTTTTTTGAATTTCTGGGTTGGTGTTTGCAAGTCCAGGTATCTGTCTTTGTTCTTTTGTATATCTAAATTGCCTGTCTTTCTTTGTTTGAATGTCTGATTCTATTTGTTTGCATGTCTGGGTTGGTGTTTGCAAGTCCAAGTATTTGTCATTGCTGGTTTGTATATCTAAAATGCCTTTCTTTCTCTGGTTGCATGTCTGATTCTATTTGTTTGCCTGTCTGGGTTGGTGTTTGCAAGTCCAAGTTTTTGTCTTTGTTCGTTTGTATATCTAAAGTGCCTGTCTTTCTCTCTTTGCATGTCTGATTCTATTTGTTTGCATGTCTGGGTTGGTGTTTTGCAAGTCCAAGCATTTGTCTTTGTTGGTTTGTATATCTAAAGTGCCTGTTTTTTTCTGTTTACATGTCTGATTCTATTTGTTTGCATGTCTGGGTTGGTGTTTGCAAGTTCAAGTATTTGTCTTTGTTGGTTTATATATCTAAAATGCCTGTCTTTCTCTGTTTGCCTGTCTGATTCTATTTGTTTGCATGTCTGGGTTGGTGTTTGCAAGTCCAAGTATTAGTCTTTGCTGGTTTGTATATCTAAAGTGCCTGTCTTTCTCTGTTTGCATACCTGATTCTATTTGTTTGCGTGTCTGGGTTGATGTTTGCAAGTCCAAGAAACCAACAAAGAGAAACATCTCTTAAAAAAAACAAACAAAACGAGACTGTGGCCAGTGGAGAGAAAAGAAAACAACAGAAACAAAACAACGCGGATATTTCGCCTGTATACAAACAAGGCGTCTTCAGCACAAAAGAAGAACAAGATAAAAAAAAAACAGATAAAACTAAAAACCAATAAAACCACCACCAAAAAAAACAAAAATGTACAAACGGCGCAAACTAATCCACGTAGGGAAAAGATGCTAATATAGAGTTACTTCAGTGAGGACACTGATTGTTTGCATGTCTGGGCTGGTGTTTGCAAGTCCAAGTATATTTCATTGTTGGTTTGTATATCTAAAGTGCCTGTCTTTCTCTGTTTGCATCTCTGATTCTATTTGTTTGCATGTCTGGGTTGGTGTTTGCAAGTCCAAGGCTAGATTAAGTTGGGTTAGATTAGGTTAGGTTAAGTTAGGTTAGCCTACATACGCGCGCGTACGTTTTGCTACAACCAAAAGCATGTATAGTGAGAGAGAAATACAAAGTCGACCTGCGGGGATTTTCCGGCGAGTATGGTTAGGTTAGGTTAGGCTAGATTAAGTTAGGTTAGGTTAGGTTAGGCTAGATTAAGTTAGGTTAGATTAGGTTAGGTTAGGTTAGGTTAGCCTACGTACGCGCGCGTACCAACAAAGACAAATGCTTGGACTTGCAAAACACCAACCCAGACATGCAAACAAATAGAATCAGACATGCAAACAGAGAAAGACAGGCACTTTAGATATACAAACCAACAAAGACAAATACTTGGACTTGAAAACACCAGCCCAGACATGCAAACAAATAGAATCAGACATGCAAACAGAGAAATACAGGTACTTTAGATATACAAACCAACAAAGACAAGTACTTGGACTTGCAAACACCAACCCAGACATGCAAACAAATAGAATCAGACATGCAACCAGAGAAAGACAGGCATTTTAGATATATAAACCAGCAACGACAAATACTTAATAGCCGCGACATTTGAACACGAAATATAGTAGCGCACGGAAACCACAGCTTTTAGTCGTCAGATCTTGCACTCTCTTCCGATTTTGAATAATAGTTTTCCTACTGCTCTGAATATAGTTGCTGATATAGTTGCTGATTGTGGAGTGTAGAATGTATAGGATAGGCCGAGAGGATCAAAAACTTCAATGGTCTTCATTGTTTGAAAGATGCAACACCAATGGCCAGTATTCACAGTCGACGGACTACTATTAACAATGATTAGGGTAGTGTTGGCACTTTCAATTTTTCCAAGAAAGTCCGAGGGCAGACAATAGGATCTGTATTTGGAAATGTAGGGGTCCATATTAAATACATTGATTATTTGACTGGTGTTCATGGTGCAAGGTCTTGTAGAACACTGCCTTCGGGAGTGATTTCCCAATAGGTTTCAAATTTATTTAGCGAGATTAGTGCAATACTCTCAGCTAATGGGTCGGCAAATGTACACTCTAAACGCACACTCCCCGTTCGTACTATACTCATATCCTGGGTGTCAGACAAATCCAATACAATTGATATCATTTGTTTTAGCGAACATGTTTTCGGTTATACCATTTTCAAATAGTTGTGAATCATTATCTAGGGTTTGCATAGTCAACTCATGCAATGTCCAATAGGATTTATCGAAAGATAGATTGTAGAGTGGGATTCCTTTTACTTTGCAGACAAGAGGTGAAAGTCCAAACAGCTCAAATTTATATGGTCATCCAGTCGATGATCCTCTTGCATTTGAGCTTTTTATAAATACCAATGCTAATTTTGACGGAATTTCGCCATTGATAAAGGATGAGTCCGTGAAGGTGCGTGAGCCTGTGGCAATAAAACGTTGATTGGTGGCTGTATGAGGAAAGAGTAGTTTAATATTATTTCCACTGGCTCTCAGCTTTTCCACTGCCAAAGCAACAAAACTCATAAACTGCTGTTTGCGTACATGTAGTATTGCCGAGGTGAGGGAGAGATTTACATCAGGATTGGCAGCAAGTTCTTTTCGTAAAATAAAATTGGACGGAGCAAGCGTCAGTTTTATATCCACTTTAATATCGGGTGGTAGCCATTGGGGTAAATTAAATATTTCATGATATATTTTTCCAACTAGATGTAATTCACTAGTTGCAGCATTTTTAAGTGCATCCGTACTGTCAGTATTAGTAACATATTCATATCCATTGGAGGTGCCTCTCAATTCCTTATATGACTTGGGTGTCACCAGCATGAATTGCATATAGCTTGTATAATTTGAGAGATTGTTTCTTGTGCTCACCAGTGTGCCATTTATCTAGACACTCATTTGACGAAATAAATTATGTAATATACAATTTTCATTGGATATTCTATCAACACGAATCGATAGAGTATTGTCAGATTTCTGAACTTTTTTCCGTAAATTTATAAATGTTGACGACATGTCCATAAAGTAGTTTTTATTAGAGTAAATTTGAAAGTGTATATTATCGTAGAGAGGTTGTTGTGTATAAATTTGTTCATAGTATCCATGTTTTACACTCGCATCAACATTGTCTGCATTGAATAGAATTAAAGATGTATTGATTGAACGTTGGGAATTCTTATGCGGTAGATATGCAATTATTCAGTCTATGAAAAGAAGTCCAATTTCGATCTAAAATTTCTCTTTCTGGGGCTTCTTCTTCTACTGTTTACTGTACGTGTCGTCTTCTTCCTTCTTTTCTTTGACAAGAGTGATGTCTTTCGTTTCTGACCTGAGTTGAGACTGATGAGTGATGCACTGTTTCTCAACCTTTTTAAAGCTTTTACATTTTGTTGCGATTTCATTTGCTCGCCAAGGGTTCGAGCACTGGACCTAAGATTTTCCGCAGCACTTTTTTAAAATCCTTGCCAGACCCACAATCTCATAGCATAGAGGATGGAAAATCTGTTACAGCCAGTACAATATATATTCTATCCAGAGGTAGAGCAGAACGAAACATCTTAGCAAACCAACTGCCAATACCATAGCGAGACATTGATGAACAACCTTTGTAATAGTCCATTCCATTTCCCAGTTCCATTTTATTTCCCAGAGCATTAACATAGCAGTCAATATAAGGACAAATGAACATCACTTTTCTATTAGACATCTTGTTTGTTTTGAACACCGACAACAATGGGTCGAAAATGGCATGTAATCACAGTCAAACCTTTTGATATTGCTAGAGGATCAACTGATTGAGTTCTTAGTGTTAACTGACAGGGTTCCAAACAGGAAGTGTTTACGGGGATGTACTGAAGATGCTTTCTATTGTAATGATGAACATGTTCTTGATTGTTTTTTCGTTCAAAAATTCGTAGGAGGGGGACATTGCTATTGCCTAGTCTGGATGTTTGAACGAGTTAAGCGCAGAGAAATATACAAGTGTCCAAGGAGAAAGCAGGCGGATAGTCAGCAAAAATAAAACTAGGATTCCCAGCACTTTTACCATCGATTATATTGAGCTTAAAGCCAAGAACATCTTTTAGATTATCATTGAGAATAACCTTTACATCGGCAATGAGTGAACTAATGTAGATCTTGCCCTCCTCCTTTGAATAGTTGAAATGAAAGGCTCCTTTTTTGCCATTGGATATTCCTTTATTGATAGAACGACATAAATCATTCATACAGGTGAGTTTTTCGTAGGGTAATTCAATATATGGATAATTCATCCAATTGATCTTTTGAATTTGTTCTTCATCACCTCGGGGTGGCGGCCAATCCTAGGGTCCAATTTTTATATCATATTTGCGATCCTCTCTGAAAATATCATTTGTATTTCTGAGAATACAGTCGCCAAGAGCCACTTCACACTTACCATCGTCGAATTTGATAGCGGGGGAGAGTTTCGTCCAAAAATCACTTGTTCTTTTCAAATCATTGTAGTGAGAATCGGAAACATTGCACACGAATGTGACATAGAAATCATTGGGCATTGTTAATGTCTTCAACTGCAACCCAAGAATCAAAATCAGAGTTGTATCCTAGCCATCAAACAAGCAGCTGTCTCTTGCCCCTGCGAGTACGACTCTTTAATATATTTCCAATTTGATAGATTTCACTAGTGTTTCTAACTTTTTGTAGTTCTTATTCCTAAACACCGCCGAGAATCTCAGCAGCTTTGGTTTCTTGCAGTCAATATGTCGTGGGTGTTGTGTCTATGATTTTGGACACTTTAAAAAGTTCAGTGCTCCATAAATAATTGCCCTTTTCAAAAATATTGGTGGTTCTATTAATTTGAACAGTATCACCAACATTGAATTTCTTCTTCACAATTTTTTCTATTTCACTGGAATATTGCTTTAGAAATGCATCAAATGTATTTTCACTGCAATGAACTTCCTGAGGGCTAACATTGGACAGGGATCGATGTAGTCGTTGGTTGTATATTTGCATGCTTTTATCTAAATCATGAATAAAAGCAACAGTATTTTTCAGTGTGCAATATCTTGAAATTAATAGACGAATTGTTCTTATCAATCGTTCAGCCAATGCTGCCTTTATCGGGCTGTGACTATGATAGAGCGTTGTATTATATTTCAATAGAACCTTTTACTCATGAGGATTAACAAATTCTTTACCGCGATCCTATTGAATTTTTCTATAGCAATCCTGTTCAGGAATAATTTCTAAAGCATGAGCAATTTCAACACCTCTCTTTGATTGCAATGGAGTGGCAAAGTCATAGCGACTAAAGACACTAATTGCCACTAGAATATATTTGTAGGGTGTATTGTGATGCCGTTGAATCGCGTCTAAAGTTAAAAGATCAGTTTGCATTATATGCCGAGGGAAAAAAGCTCTAGTTTGTTGATATTGTTTACCCAAAAACCTACGATTCCTATGCAGTTCGTAAATTGGTTCATTTTTAAGACTTTTTTTAGCTTTTTTTAATAGGCTCCCATCTATGTCAGGGGCAACTTGAGAAAGCGTTGTGGGGGAAATTAGACTTCTCGCTTCACCAATATTATCATAGACATGATTTGAAATTTCATCCATTTTGATCGCAAACACGTAGTGTAATGTCCACTCCCCTTTTGCACACTGGAGAGTGAATCAATACGTCTTCACTTTTGTCTAGCAGCCATCGTCGTTGGTGTTATAAAATAATTTATGAGGATGGTATTTTACAAAATTCAATTCATACATTATTCATATTATTTTATAAATGGTGTTGGCGTTGTTAGAGGACTATATTCTCTTAATCTCTATAGAATTTTCTTATTGCCAATTAGACATTTGGGGAAGTTTGATGCATTTAGAAAGGTGTATAGATTATTGTCAAATGATAAAAGTCCTTTACGATTTGTAACCATATTGCAAATTAAATCAAGTAGATTATAACTTTTTCTCTGAATTATAATTAGTTTCCCTGTGCTATCAACTTGAACTTGATGATCATCACCACCACTTTTCAACATGAGATATGTTAATACTCTTTTAGTCTGTTCTCGATAGGTCATTGGCAATAGATTTCCAATTTATGTCACTATGGAATTCAATTCCTTCTCCTTTGATTGTGCAGAATCTTGAGGAGATGTTACCTGTTTAGGGGGATCTGTGACGGCAACGGGTCTCTCACGATAAGGTCTATGTTTGTCCACAAGTCGCAATGCATTTTGAAGTAAAACTAGCTTTTTATCATTGGTAATATTTTCATCATTAATGAATTTGCTTAGATTGTCTTCAAAGTGTTCCACGGGTGAGAGAACAAGTTTTATTGGAGTCAATTTATAGGGTTTAGCAATCTAGAGAAAACTGTTTACAAGTCCTGTGATTATTGGTAGTAAAAGTGTAAAAAAGCTACCGCCTGCTTGAAGGAGACGTTTTCTTTTGAAATTTTTTACTTTGTTTTTGCAAGCGAAGGCACGTAGAGTGGAACGATGTTGCTTTGTCTGTTGTCTAACACCTTCTGGCAAATGTACATTGCCCCCAGTTAAATTTAAACAAAGTTCAGATATTACATTAATGAAATCAATGTCATCGCAATATTTGAGTATAGCCTTCCTGAGTGGGGGTTCCGGAGGGTCTAAGACGGAAAAGAAATGCCGTTGTTCATGTAGTTTCTTCAGTGTCGTAATGGTAAGTAATAACCTTTTTTGCTGCTCACCGAAAGATATACAGTAATTTCTTTGTTGAAAATATCTGTGACTACACGTAGATTCACGGGTGTATTCTGATTAAGATCTGGCAAAATGTATCCGTAGGGCTTATTTGTCGCCTGACTGTACACTGACAGCAGAAATTTGGGAGCACCTGGGTATATTTGCTTACTGAGAGTTATTAGCGAGCTAGAATCACGAACAACTCGGTAGATAATATAGATGGTGCAATTCGCAGCAAGGGTTCTCATATATTTGCTCTGATGAAACAGATTGTGTAGAACTAGGGTTATGGAAATGTGTTCATGATGAGAGCGAACGGTAAGCAGCTGTAGCATATCCTTTGAAAACTTTTGAATTAATTCAGCCAAATCATCAATAATCAACAATGAGTTTGGTTCAATTCTATTGAAAACATCAAGTCCCCGTATGAATTGTATTGGCAAGGATGTGGCAATAGCTTTTATATGATCGTAGGAGTCCTGCCAAATGCTATAGCAATAGTAAATTTTCTTTGATTTTACCACAAACATTTTATTATAATTTTTAATTATTTTAGCTAAAAGTGTCGTTTTCCCTGACATTGACAGGCAAAGCAGAAACGACCTGAATGGTGCTTTAAATTGATACATACTGCTGCTGACAACAGTCGGACTACAACTAACTGTAAACCATACTTGTCTAATGAATAAATAATAATTTTCCCATAGTTCTTTCTAGTAGGTTAACAACAAAAACAATATTTTTTTCATTTATTAACATCAACAACTTGAAATACAGCATGAATGGCACGAACTGTTTGTTCAACAACAATAGCAGCACTATTTGTTCAACAACAACTTAAAATAGTACACACTTTTTCTTCAACAACACTTTTTGTACAACACTATTTTTCATTTATTAACATCAACAACTTGAAATGCAGCACGAATAGCACACACTATTTGTTCAACAACAATAACATTTTTTTTATTAACAACAACACGTTTTTTTAACAATAGCAACAACACATTTTTTCATTGATTAACAACAACACTATTTGTACAACAGCATTTTTCATTTATTGACAAAAATACTTTTTTGTACAGCAAGAACACCAATAACCTGAAATACAACAAAAATAGTACACACTATCTGTACAACAATAATAGCATTTTTCATTTATTAACAAACAACATTTTTTGTACAACAACAACAACAACACTATTTTTCATTTATTGACATAAAAAAACAACTTAAAATACAACACGAATAGCAGGACAGTTGAAAAAATTTCTAGACTATGAATTTAAAGGATGTGAATCCCCCTCCCCCAAGGGCCCCCATCCCCTCCGGGGCCGAAGGCCGGCCAAGTGCGGGACCCCCCATCCCCCACCCGAGGTTGCTGCGGAAAAACTGTAAACAATAGCCGCTGCTGCAGGTTAAGTTAGGTTAGATTAGGTTAATTTATCCAGACCGAGTTGTTTGCGATAGTCTACACATTCAAGCCAGTCTGAAATTTGATAGTGGCCGTGGGGGAAAACATTTACACCATTCGCGAGCACAAAGACCTTGTCAGATATACATGACATGGGATTTTTTTCAACTCTAAGAGTATAGTTTCTATATTACAGTAAGCAAATTGCTAGCACCTGTACTCTCGGGCTTAGACAGCTATCTACAAAGTTTCTGTAGACGGTAGATTGAAATTGTTTTTTACAAAATGTGTAGGCACCCCTTTACACGCCTGCTTTACATCTTTGTCGTGTGTTTCTACACAATAAACTTTAGGACCGGGGAAAACCCCAGTGGATATTAAATCACTCCCCGTCTCTGATTTTAACATTAATAGTTGATTGGGAGCTTGACGTTTCACCAACTCGGGGTAGAGGGACGCATTCCAGTTAGTGAAATCCATCCGCGAGCTGATGTGCACCCCTTTTTCCACATCATTTAATAAATCTCCGGTTTTAACTTTTAACAGCAGAGAATCTGTGTCCCCATAATAAACTTGAACCTCCTCCTCCCTCGGCCATTGTACCTTGCACACAATGTAAAAGAACGACAAATTGAGCTTTTTGGAAATTTCCAGTACTGAACTACCTCCTGCTATTTTCTTGTTCAGCACAACATTTCTCTTTTTCCTGTGTAGAAGAACCATATTCGACTCTATGTTCGTTAATATTGTAAATTTGGGGTCGGCAATAATTGTTACACCTTCTTTGGGGCATGTCATGACGTCACAACGTGATCTGTTTCGTAAGCTTTCATACATTTTACCAAAGGCTGAATTTAAAATAAGTTTGTATATTTCCTTTTCAACTTTACTCTTTACCATTGAGCGTTTACCAACAAAGGTGTTGATAAACGTCTTTAAGTATGGTTTCTGATTGAATTACAGGGCCCTATGTATTTTTGTGATCTTGAAACCATTGTTCACCATCCATCGCAAAAGCACATGGTGAACAACGATATTCTGTTTAGGGCCTAGATCTGCAATCAGTTTCTGCTTGGAGGGGGTCCAGTGCATGCCCATATCAGCGATCAAAGATCGATTGTATGGGCTCAGCGATTCCTTGGTCACTGGTCTATTGACACAAGGAAATGCAAATTCTTTGACAGAATCGTGAAGATCCAATGGTATGTGCCCGTCAATTTCAAAGAACCATCCTTGTGGCCCATTGTCCTTGACGGTGTGAATATTGGGGACCTCACAAGGATTCTCAAACCATTTATAATTTCCACACGGCAAAGAGTAGTGAGACATTGCCGAGGGGTACAATGAGTTCATGTCAAGGAAAACTGCATTAGACTTAACACCAGTGTCTTGTCCAGTTGGATCCGTTGTTAAAACGCGATCTCCATGAAAAACATACCCCCCCCCCTCATCGATTTTTCAACAAAAAGATGTTCGTCCACATCAGTGATCAACCCTATTTCCTCCCTACTAATTTTTAGAATCAAGTCCATCACCAAATGAGGTGTGGAGAAATAGTAGCCAATATCTAGTCCAAAATCTGAATAAATTTGATCTGTATTTTTACAGACAATATCTAATAGAGTGAGTACATTCCTGGCCAAGTACATTCTACAATAATCCCACCCATTTTTACAATTACCCTTATCCCATACCCTCTTGGCAAATTCATAATCCTCGGCAGTGCATTCACTATTGGTAAATGAATTACAGAAAGCTTCAATTGGAGGTAGTTTCTCCTCACTTAACCGTGCGCCAGAACAGTAATAGTCATATACATATATGCCTTTACAGGTCAGTAGGTCATACATTTCACTGTCTGGAAAGCGCTGTTTAAGCAGAGGAAAACTATCGAAATTTTCCTTTTCCTGCGCTTGAATCAATTGACACAAAGCCTTGGGGAAAAAACTATATGAATCTAAAAGCCAAATTTTATCCCAGCACTTATGCCCATTATTTACTACCTGCCATTTCAACTCGAAAAGCACCAGCTTCTCAGCTGATTTGGGGATAATATTGTAGGTAAATTAATTGTTTGCCCATGGACTATCTAATCCCCCTCCGTGTCCTGTGCATACGTGCCAAAGTCGGTAAAATAGATTTTAAATCATAATTTGAATTGTGAATGAAAACCGGTTTAAAAACTGCTGGCTTACATTCACACTGCACGATTGATGTGCTATACCTCGAAAATTACTACCCCCTGACGATATTTCCTGCCACAAGTGATTATGATCCCTGAATTTCCCCTTCCCCCCTCTTTTCCCCCTAGTTCCTTTCCCCTTAGTCCCCTCTTCAAATTCCCCCTTAAAAACCCAGCATTTTTTTTATTTTTAATCTCCAGACAATCCTCTGCAGACAACAACATTGGGTAATGAGTATTTCTCAAACTAGAAATATCTCCATTTGCAGTGCCAATTAATTTAGTTAATGCCTTGATCATGCATCATTCTCATCCAATGTTTCGACTATTTCTAACAATTGCATTGCGTTAGAACTTTCTCTTTGTGCGTGGGCATAGAAAACCGCAATAGCTTGGTGTGGTTTGATTCGATTCGGAAATCGGGGGTCATTCATATCCACTAGCTTAGCTTCACAATCCAAAGCGATCTTATTGCTTTGCAGGAGCGTATTCTGGAAATTTTATATCTTAAAATGGCCATGTCGCCTGAAACTGTTTCCACTGATTGATAGCCATGACGCCTGCAATGATTCATGTGATTCTGTAACTTTAAATCACTATGAAATCTAGACAGGCATCTTGGACAGTAGAAAGTGTCCCATGTGTTTTACCCTTCCCCAGAAGTCTACTGATATCTGTAATTGGGTTGAAATGGCCAATAGCATCGGGTTCACTAGGTGGTGTATACAACAACCAAACCCAGTGCTTCATCAATTCAATTGACGGACCCCTTACTGGGAACAACACCCCATTTTTATTAGAACGAATACCCCCTTCAAATTCTGTTTCATATTGGACCACAGTAACGCTGATGTTTACATGGGCATTAGCCCTTTCAAAAAAATCTATTGACCTGAGCATTACTGGAAATTTTCCTTCTAAACAAGAGAAATCTACAGGGGGGAAATAAGATCCCTCTTTCCCATGTACAGCCCAGTATTCCAAATTTGTCTTTGTAGCGTCATTTCGCAGTGGTTCGAAAGCTGATATGAGGAAAGCGTACATGAAACATTTTTGGCCTGTTTCAAAACAGATTCGCTGAACACCTTGACATCCTTCTAAATTTGGATTATATTTTGAAACTCTAGCCCTCTCCCCAAGCCCCCCTCTCAAAATAAAATCTTTTTTAAATTTACATATATTTACACTTGAATTTTCAATAAATAAAACCACAGACCCACTCCCGTTCTCATTATAATTCTCGAGATGAGTGATAATATGGTCAATTCACTGCATAAAGACTATTTCATAGTTTTCTAAATGAGGATAGACCACCAACATTTCGGTGTTTACATAATGGTCGTACACCTCACTTGTGCCCTCGTTCAAATAAGATATTTTTAAAACAATTGAAGCCTTAATAGAGTCCCAACCCCCTTCCCCCCCCCCACCTGAATCTGGTTTTCTAACAGTGCACGAATTTTTTCTATATATTCATGAACAATATCTATAGGGTCAAATATAAAATTCCCCCCCATAAGTGAATTAAACGGATCCCCAAAAGTTGCACTATAAACGACTATTGTATTTAATATCGAATTTGATTGATGAAATTCTGGTAGTATTGTAAATTGTGTATTTTTACCCTCCCCCCCATGTATATTATCACCCCCTCCCCCACTTATAATAGGGCTTTGAGAATCCATCGAAGTCATTTCATTTGATTAAATAGGAACTATGTCTACTAAATTTGAGGGGGGAGGGTTCTCAGTTAACTCATTGGCAAAACCATATAAAATTTGCAATGTATTCGGACTTAGAAATTGCAAGTCCCCCTCTGAACTAGCTAAATTGCCTTGCTCAACTGTGCTATTATCTACATTGAAATAACTAGTTAATAAATTATCAATATTCGAAGGTATTTCATCAGAGTTAACAATACCATGCCATTCATTATCGTTGATAGCTGATATTTCATTGTCCTGAATGTCACGAAACTCCATAGGCGCGTCAATGAGTTCTTGACTTGTTTCTTCTTCAACTGATGAGGGGGGAGACAGAGAATATGGAACCAATCCAATCTATAAAAGAAAATAGCATATTTTCAAAGTGTCTAAATGACCCTGTTTTTAAAATTGGATTATTAATTACCTATTATTAAAAACCCGCTTAGTAGTAGTAGTAGTAGGAGAAGCAGTAAGCACATAGTAGCATTTGGTTAATTCACTGTTCCCTACTCTAACTACTCTATATATCCTGAAAGTTCCAATTTAATAGTCACCCCATATACATTAGTGATATAAGATATTTACAATCTAAACAAAACATATTAGATTTAGATGTTGTTCAAACAACCCCCGAAAAATTCTTATTAATACTCTTATCTGCTTTGAAAACAAAACGGGGTCTTTAATTGGTTTGAAATGGATAGCCTATCCATTTCAGGCCATCTCCGACCATGATACACAACTCATTCAGATAGAAAATTGTTTTTATGATATCTGTGGTGGCAAGATTTACTGTTCGTTAACAAATAAGCATTTACTTAAGAAACAATATCGCAATATATTTTATAACTTGCCTATTAAAATCATGATAGGAATATTGTATCTTTTTGGCTTTACTAACCCTGTACAAAAAAAATCCGTATACTTAATACATACACTTGTCATGGTGCAATAATTAAACAGTTCAAAAGAAGAATATTATATTCCTTTGGGAGAAACAATCTTTAGCGAGAAATTAAAATATAGAAACTTACATTTAGATTTATAGCTTGCATGTTGAGTGCTGTAGGGGCCACATCATTCTCGCCTTGCATTGCTCGTGAAGGGCCGGGCAATGCTTGATAGGGGGCAACCTCACAATCTTGTGCAGCATGGCGTTATGAGCAGCCATCCACTCTCTCTTTAATGTTCTGCCACGCTGCATTGGATCTTGCGCGGATGGGACTTGGGCAGGCAGCGTGGTACCTCGATGGGTTGGAGCTTGGGCAGAATATGCGGACCTGGATGGGCCAGGCATCCCCAACCGCTGCACGGGAGTAGCATCATTAACCCTAGCCCTCTTTGATGGAGGGGGCATTTCTCATAATTTTCATTAAAAAGAAGAACAAATTTAGTATAAAATAATGACCCCCTTTCACATAAGAAAGACTGAATTTATTGTAAGGCATAATTTTGACTAGAAAGAATCTGCCATTTCCCAAAGAAGTCCCCCCCCCCCTTTTTCAGCAAAGCAAAAAGTAAAATTTGCGAGAAATATACTGCAACAGTCAGTAGCTCCTATTTTTATCATTTAGAAAAAAAATTAAAGACATTCCATACAGGAAATAAACCCAAAAAGCACAGAAACCGTATTTTTACCACTTAGAAAAAATTTAAAAACATGCCTAGAGACGCAACGCATATTTTTGCACATTATGGGATAAGGGTAAAAGGATGTATCAATTTAAAAGGACCTGCGCTTCAATAAACCTTCTCATGGTATGTATGTATCTTTTTCTTAACCCCCCCCCCCATATAAACACTGAGTACTCAAAATGAAAAAAAAAAACTATATGAAAACTATTTATCATAAGCCCCTCTTACAATTCATAAGATTTACTCTAGACAATTTGACTGGAAAAAAGCATCTTTTTTGTGAAACCACTATAATACTTAATTAATGAGATTTTAGCATTCCGGATGTGCATTAGACGGAATGCAATAATGAAGTTTTAGCCTGTTTACCGAACTGATAAAAGTCAGGTTAGTGGAGTAATTTCATATGGGGATCGGCATATTAATACCAAAGAGTTGACGGATGTTAGCTGAAACTTTTAGCTAGAATATTGAAAGCATAAAAATTGTGTATATTTGTCGAAAAAGGGAATTATTTCCAATGAAAGAATTAAAATCGTAAACGGTGGGGGGTTTACGTGGTAAAAAAGAGAGTATTTTACGCTTTCTAACGACTATAAACATCACATAGTGGAGATTTTTTTTTTTTTGGGGGGGGGGGGTATACCTGAATTTGAATATATTGGAGTGAGACTACAAAAAATGAAATCTAGTCTCCTTCGTAGATCAATATAGAATTCCCCGTCGATTATGCAATCAATTTCCCAGAAATCTAGTCCCCTCATGCATAAATTACATGTATCTCGGAGTCAATATAGAATTCCCTGTCGATTATGTAATTAATTTCCCAGAAATCTAGTCCCCTTTGTAGATCAATATAGAATTCCCCGTCGATTATGCAATCAATTTCCAAGAAATCTAGTCCCCTCATGCATTAATTATGTGTATCTCGTATGTAATTACCCATTCCTACTATTCTAAGCTTATTTCAAATATTTACGCTTCTGGAAAGGAACTCACTTGAGTTCTTAAGTTTAATTTACCTTAGATTATTTTATCCTGTAATAATGTGGGATTTTTGACAGACCTACCCTTAACTAAAACGAAGTTAAAAGATGAAATTATAAGACCCACAACCGAATGAAATTAAATCTAACCATAATCTTGAGTTATTTATAAGGGTGATCACAACCCTCTGCTGTATTCTAATTATTCTTAATTAGATCATGTATCTCTTAATTAATCAGAATAATTCCAAGGGGCTACCTTCGATTAGAGGGTAGTCTTCTCCAGTATTTTGGGCCTTGATTTTAATAGCTTGAAATGTCGTAACACTTTACGATATTAAATTTTTTTTATACAAAACTGGCCTGTATTGGGTCTTCAACTATTTATTATGGGCTCATGTTGTTTAATACTTAAAACAAAGAAATGCCACTTCAAAATTTACGACTACGTAACTTGTCATGGCCAGTATACAAAGCGAAGATACTTTTAAGTTTAGGCTAATTTGAAATAGTTGGTTTATTTCTGGTCTATTTGATGAAAGCGGATTCAAAGTTTAACTGAAATTGAGTTACTAAAGTTAAAAAAAGTAGGCCCTCCTTAAAATCTTTCCCACTCAAATTCTTAGTATAATTTTGTTATAAAAGGGATAAACGAAAACAAACACAAATTAACTAAGAATCATTGCAACTCAATTTCTCCTTGTGCTAGTTCTGTAAGGAACCCCTGAGACTTTTGGTCTCGATAATCTGTCCGTAATTTTCTTAATTTTTGAATGTCAGTTCTACTGAAAGGAGTCCTGTTATAGATCTAAAGAGTGTAGATCTATACTTGAGTTGAGCCAATAGTTGAGCCGGACCTATTCTTAAAGTAAGTAGAACGTAATTATTCAACTTCGTCTTCCTAATGTAATAGAACTTATGCAAAGTTCTCAGCCGAAATCCTTATGATTTTGTGTGGATTTTTTAACCTACGGTTTCTTTCCCTGTCAGCCTTGCGACATCTGGAATCAAATCCCTGCTCCTCTGTTGCCAGATAGAGATCAATCGACTCTGCGTTTACTTCAAGGTTAAATTTGAGCATTGATTTTAATAAAAGTACGATTTATTGATTGACTTTTATTTTTATTATTTGGGTTATTTTGAACTTGTATTCGCAATTTTGGGGATTGACCATTCAAAGTGAAGGTTTAAAGCATATATTTTTGAAATTAGAAGAAATAGAAGCTTAGTGGTTTTAGTACCTTATGCTGAATCTGGCATAGGTTACGAAGGACTAGTAAAGGTAGAAAAAAACACTTGAGGACAAATTGGTATTAATTTAAAGTTTTCAAACTATGCATCAAGAGTTTCAGTTTTTCACTTCTGTAATTCAAGCGTGGCATTAAATCAAGTAAAATGTCGGCTCAGTCAAAACTCTTGCCTTTTATTGACAGTTATGACTATACTGTGGATAGGATATTAGAGACATTATTCCAAATTGTAAGTGAATTCTCGAAAGAATATTTAAAGGTGCCAAAAAGTCAAGTAACAAAGGAAAACTTGAAAAACCAAAGGCAAATAACAAATATATCATAAGAGAAAAAAACTTGTACCCGTTCTCTATTAAAAAAATAAGAGATAATGAGTACCCGAAACAGAATTTTGAACCTTTCGAACATTCTGAACTCATCTCTTTTGTTGGAGGCAAAAAAATAAAAAAAACTATTACTAGTTTAAGTTGGTGTGTGGCTCCATTACAAGGGGTCCCTTTATATAATTTCCATAATCCGTATCCTATTTTTGGCGGATATTCTAAATCCTATGGGCAGTGCCTTTTTGTTTCAACAAAATTTTAAATCCTACGGGCCATGCCTTTTACTCTCGTCAATGTTCCTTAGATGGTGCTACTACTATAATTTTACTAATGTGCATTGGTTACCATTCACACTAAATTGCAATTTTCCTGTGGAATTATTTTATATACTCTGTCCCCAAGCTCCACGAAACACTAACATGGGAAAAGGCATACAGCTAATGAAGGTTCCACTCCTTGTTGGGGGCTATGCCACCTTAAACCCAAGGTTGTTCTAAGATTTTTTCCGTTAATTTTATGCTTTTGGGAAGAAACTCACTGGAGCTCTTAAATTTAATTACTTTTAGATTGTTTTATCCTTTAATAATGTTGGCTTTTAGACAGACCTGGCCTTAACTAAAAGGAAGTATAAAAACAAAACTATAAGACCCACAACCAAACGAAGTAAAACATAACAAGAGTCTAGAGTAATTTACAAGGGTAATAACAGCCCTCTGCTGTAATCTAATTAATTATAATTAGACCAAGTATCTCTTAATTAATAATAATAAATCCAAGGAGCTACCTTAAATTAACCTCAAGACTCGAACTTCTAATAAACCAAATGGACAAGTTTCCAAAAGGAAAAATACAGCTCTAACTAAAGTTAGGGTAAAAAACGAGGGCTCAAAGGATACAATTGATAACTTAATTCTACACATACATAGGACATTTTGGATTTAGACCAAGTGACTAAAATGTTTTATATTATTATTTCAACTTTACATTTAAAGAAATAGAGATTAGGCAGATGTTTGCCATAATTAGTAAAAAAGGCTACTTACCAAGTTACTTTCTCATCTCCTCTCTTCACAAAACCACTCCGATTTTTCTCGGATCCCTACATTTTACTCAATTTGGTACTTAATTTTGATTCGCTTAGCGAATTTTACGTTCCGTCCTTTTAGCCAATCCCCAAGTTTCTGTTAAAAACTTTTTTTTTCCAGTATTTTGGACTTTGATTCTAAAAGCTTGAAATGTCGTAACACATTATGATATTCAACTTTATTTTATACAAACCTGGTCTGGATTGGGTCTTCAACTATATATTATGGGTTCATGTTGTTTAATACTTAAAACAAAGAAATTTTATTTCAAAATTTATGACTAGGTAATTTGTCATGACCAATGTACAAAGCGAAGATATTTTCAAGTGTAGGCTAACTAGAAATAGTCGGTTTATTTCTGAACTATTGCAGCAAAGGGGATTCCAACTTTTACTGAAATTGAGTTACTAAAGTTGCACATAAATAAGGCTTCCTTACATAAGTGAGGTGGGACTCGGCCTGATTGTAAGCAAAATTCTAAGAAAAAGGATTTTGTTAACAATTAATAAAAAAAAAAGAATTGGCTTTTATTTAGTTCATCATTCCCATACACATTTCCTGAAAGTTTCAACTTCCAATCCTTAGTCTCAGTAGTAGTAGTCACAGTAATAATAACACTAGAAGTAGAAGTGGCAGCAGCGGTAGTAGTAGCAGTATGTACAGATTGCCTTTTTGTAAGTTCAATGTCCCGTTCAAACGCCCTGAAATTTTTACGTTAATATCCTAGACCTCAGTAGAAGTATTAGTTGCAGCAATCGTAATAGTAGCAATAGTGGCAACACGCAAATAGTGCCTTTTAATTACTTTAGTATCCCCCTCAGCTTACCCATTTGCGAATAGTATCAAGTTTTACATTTCAGGTCAACTAGAGGAGGTATGAAACTAAATTAAACGGTACTATTTGTGTCCAGATTTTTAAAAGGGTGTATGTTGTTAAAAATTGCTGAAAATTTTTCTCCAGCATACCAATCGCAGGCCAAACTATAAAGTCTTAAAAAACAAAAAGATTTAGAGTATTATTTTCTTTTTCCCTGAAAAGACTATGTCAATTTAAAACGAACAGAAATTAATTTTAAATACTTTTTCCACAAAATAAGTTTATCAAAGAAAAGAAAAGAACTCCATTAAACAAAAAATTAGCAAAAATAAAATCAAATAATCTACCAGGCCTGAAACTACCACAAATCAGCATCGATAAATAAATAAAACCCAAAACAAACAGAAATTACAACAATTAACCGAGTAAACTCAAAACGAGCAGAAATTAACATAAGCTGGGCGCAAAATCCCTACGCCTTCCCAAGGCCAGAACAAAATTTGAACTACTGCAAATTTTGACTGAAAACAAATTTTGATCGGGTTGTAAGTTATCCCCTGGGGGCATATAAGGTTTTTATTGAAAGCGTTGTCGTAGAAACTTCAAAAGGGCTCGTTTGATTGAAAATTGAAAGGGCTAGTGCCTTTTTTAATAGTAGAAAGTGATTAGAGAAAGACTAACGCCCCTCTCACGGCCACCATTTTCCCAGACACATTCAACCAAAATTTTGAGATAGCCGTTTTGTTTAACGTAATTGAAAGTTCTGGAAATTAGGTCTTGGAGGATGACAACCACCCTCACAGCCCTTAGGGTAAGAGTTGTAAGTTATGCCCTGGGGGTATATAAGGTGTATATAGGAAGTGTTGTCGTACAAACTCAAAAAGGGCTCATTCGATTGGAAATCAAAAGGCTTAGTGCCCTTTTTAATAGTCGAAAGTGATTGGAAGGCTTGACATTTTTATTTTTATAAGATCGATGTGGGTATAATGTATTATTTTTTTTGTTGTTGTTATTGTTTAGACCAGGGCACTTTTATCGAAGGAGCTGTCGTAGGAGCTTCGAAAAGGGCTCATTCGATTGAAAATAGAAAGGGCTGATGCCCTTTTTAATAGTTGAAAGTGATTGGAGGAAAACTAATCCCCCTCCCACGCCCACCCTCCCAATTGACTTTTTGTTTAAAAACTAAATGTAAATAAAAAAAATAAAAATAAATAAATAAAACAGATTTTTTTGCGAAAGGTATCAAGTTTTCCATTTCAGGTCAACTAGACGAGGTATGAAACTAAATTAAACACTTCTATTATTGTCCAGATTTTTAAAAGGGTGTATGTTGTTAAAAATTGCTGAAAATTTTTCTCCAGCATACAAATAACAGGCCAAACTATAAATGTTTAAAAAAATGAAAAGATTTAAAATATTATTTCTTCTTCTCTGAAAAGACTATGTCAATATAAAATAAACAGAAATTAATTAAAAAAACTTTTTCCACAAACTAAGTTTTTCAAAGAAAAGTAAAGAACTCCATTAACTAAAAATTAGCAAAAACAAAATCAAATAATCTACCAAGCGTGAAACTACCACAAATAAGCATCGATAAATAAATGAAACCCAAAACGAACAGAAATTACAATAAATAATCGAGTCAAACTCAAAACGAGCAGAAATTAACATAAGTTGGGCTAAAAACCCCTATGCCTTACCATGGCCAGAACATAATTTGCACTTTACTGAAAAAAAAAATACAAATGAATGTGCATTGTCAGTTTAATATACATATACTGATATCTAGTAATCAAAATCTTAATATTATTTGATTTATTAAAGTTATAAAAGAAAAAACATTTATATTTTTTTTAAGTAAAGTACAAATTTTGTTCTGGCCTTGGGAAGGCATGGGGGTTTGCGCCCAACTTATGTTAACATTAGTTAACTTCCTGGACTGCATGGTATCATCATAACTTATTCTTGCCTTCTCTCTGATGTCATATCCAAACAAAGGTGTTTTTCTTGTTCTTTGGTCTCTCTTGCCCCCAGTGTAAAGCCTTTATAGTTAGAAATAACAGTGTTTCTTTGAACTGAACGAAATTGAAGGGGAGGCTATGAAAACATCAACCACAACAGGGTCAAAAGTTAGAAGAGCTTGTTGATTTGAAATCTTTCTTGATGAAAGACATGTGTTGAAGTTTCAGGACAGGTGGCCTATATTTTATTTATATATGTGAACATGAAATTTGAATGTGGTGAAATTTCAATTAGTGCAGTCAAAAAGTTAATAAGAAACTTTCCCACCTAGTTTTTGTGAAAACAAAGCCAACTAAACAAAAGGAACAATTCGTTTGTGTAATTGAGAATGGTACAAACTTTTTTATAACCTATTTAAATTTTTTAATCTAGCCTTCATTGTCTATAAAAAAAATAAATAAAAAAAAAACAGAAGTAAATTCAATCATTTAGACAGGAATGGGCACTTGGCAACCCTTATTTAAGAAATCATCTAGATTAAAAAAAAGTAATTTAAGATTAACATCGTACAGATATTCATATTCAGGGATCGACTACTACTACTGCAACTACTACTACTATTGCTAATGACTCACCGCAGCACCAAGCTGCCTGAGACCAACACAGCAACGCCCGCCACTCCTCCATCCACTTCTACTCAAAGCCTCACTCCTTACACCCTCCCAGGAAGCTCCCAGTTCCCCTAAATCTTTCCTTACATCCTCCCATCCCAATCGAGGACGACCTTAATTTCGTTTCGCCGTAGACAGTTGGCGAAAAGGTCAATTTTTGGCAATCTGTCATTCTTCATCCACAGAACGTGCCCTAGCAATCTCAACATTTCTCTCATAATAGCCCTAGAAAGCAGGAATTGACGGAATATTAAATTATACTCACTTTTTCCATAGAGAATGGAACTTAGTTTTCTACACTCCACATTAGGCCTAACTGAATTATATTACATTCTTAATTATACTCTACGCAACAAAGCAAATATCCGTAAATTGTTTATTTACTCGGATGAAGTCTGAATAACAAATGAACAAAATTATAAAACACTGCTAAGAAACTTTTTAAAGTCTCATAAACTCAAACTTTTGTAGCGCACTCAAAACGACCAGTAATTACTACTAAGAACAAATGAAACCCAACACAAACAGAAATAAAATAAATAATCATAGCAAAAAATATACAACAGGTACTAATATAAATGAATAAATAGCTCTTAAAATGAGTAAAGCACGAACTGAATATGAAAAACTATAAGTGTCTTGAACAGTTTTGAAGAGTACAAATAAAATCAAACTGAATATTTGATACATAATAATGTTAATTGTTGAAAGATCATCAGTTCAAGATTTTATTTGCACTGTAATTTTCAATTTCAGTGCTGTAATAACTGGAAAAGGAAATATTTGTAATATAATTCGTTTTCATTGAAGCGTCAATGACGCAGTAGGCTTTAGACTTTTACAGTTAGGGAAGGGGGAAGTTTCAAAACTCTTGTTTGTCGACTTTTACATTAGGGGGATGGGGGTAAAGTATTTGGACAGCCTTAAGTAAGAAAACAATTCTTACTACACAATACGCAGAAGAATTGTACCTAACACATTAGGTATGGATGCCCGCAATACTTTACCTCCCCTACCCCCTTATGTGCCAATATATAGCCCAAATTTTTTTTAAAGTATTATATTTTATCATACTTAGGTATATTCATTATGATTGAGCGACAGAAAGACATATTAGAAGAAAATTAGGCAGGGGATGTTTCATGCTAGTACCTTTAATTTTTCTATAGTTTTTATGTTTATCTTCAATGTCTGTAGTGATTTTTGTTCGTTTCAGGCTATTCGCCCTTCGATTTCTTTTGAATTTTAAAGATTGAGCTCGAACATTTAATTTCCAGTAAAATGAGCCCCCTCTGAAGTTTATACGAGCACCCCTTCCGTAAGAACCATATATGCCCCAAGGGAATTATTTACATCCCCTACCCCTTGGCTCTGGGGGGTGGTGATGACTTCGGAGTTTTGGGTATCTGATCTTTGAACTATTTTTAATTGTATGACTATCTCAAATTTTTATCTTGTGGGTTTAGGGGGGCTACATGCCCTCCGATCACTTTGACTCTTAAAAAAGGTACTAAAACTTCAAATTTCCAATCATAGGAATCCCCTCTGAAGCTTATATAACCACCCCTTCCGTATGAAGAGCCTCTGGGAAAAAAAATAACAATAGAACATTGGAGCCTTATGGTCTTTACTATACAGTTTATCAATTCAAGCAACCAAATTTCATTTTAAGTGTCCTTGGTACCTTAAGACATAAATTTGACCCTATTTCTGTGCCTAATAAAGTAAGCCAATATGATAAAATGCAAGATCTTTCTCCTGGGCCCAAGGAAAAAAAAGTTGAAAATCAAAGAGATATTGGATGCTTTTTATTATCTAATGATTATATGCCATACTAGTTTTGAAGTTACTGTACAATAGCAATTATATATATATATATATATATATATATATATATATATATATATATATATATATATATATATATATATATATATATATATATATATATATATATATATATATATATATATATATATATATATATATATATATATATATATATATATATATATATATATATATATATATATATATATATATATATATATATATACATATATATATATATATATATATATATATATATATATATATATATAATATATATATATATATATATATATATATATATATTAACAGTGATGGAAGTAACTGTTTCTATTAGACGCCTTTCAGAGACAAGTCTGATATGTTTGTAATTCATCTACGAACTTTCATAATCCTGAGAGATGAATTTAGTTGTCTTTTTTTCCTACGGGCCTTCTTCGGATTGTTTGAAATAAACATTGTCTGAAATGTCAATTATGCTGAATTACGATCCAAATCATTTTTCTGCGCTGATGTAAAGGGTCCTAGAAATTTTCTTATTTTGCACTGATTTGCCTGCAATCAATTCTTCTCTTATATCTTATAAACATTCCTTTAAAGATAAAAGTTATTGCCGTGCCTTCAAGCAATAGGTTTGGTGGGATACAGAGAACTTCTTCCCGCTAAGAACAATTCAAAGGACCTCCACCTCTACCAACAAAAATTAATAATTTTGGGCCTATCAATGTGTTTTCTCCTTTTAAATACCCTGAAAAATCTTTTTATGACCCCCTTCTTCAGGGATCAGACCTGATTATTAGTTATAGCGCCATTTCCTTTTTGATTAATTACAGGCAGCCCACGAAATATCCAGATTGTTAATTAGTCATCATAATTAAGTGTAGCGTTTACAATGATCCAAATAATAAATTGCTTTGGTGTCAAAACATTGACCTATGGCTTAATAGGAGAAAGGGGAAATTCTCATTTTATTACCGTGTCTGTAAGAAAAAATCAATAGGGGATTGACAGAATGTTTCTTGTAAGAATTTGCATGGTCATCCTTAACTAGGCCTATACGATTCCGTCAATCGATTGACGTGTGTTTCAATCGTGCTTCCACTAACCCTCCAATCTTGATCAAAACTTGTTTTAATTTAGTTTTTGATTCGGGTTGTGAAGCATCTGATATGAAATGCATTCTTGCACTGACTGTTCTTTCTTCCCTTAAGTTCGGCCGTCCTTAAACGCAAAAAAAAAGTTAACAGGAAACATCGTTGGTCTAAGCAGCGGTATAAAATGAGAAACCGCTACACTCATTATCATTTAATTGAGGTTCTACGTTATACTGAACCTGATGATTTCGGTTACTTCGTTAGAATGGAAGAAGATAGTTTTACTCTTTTACCTAAGTAAGTTCGGCACAAAACAGAGAAAAGGGACAGATATGCGTGAGGCGATTCCTGCAATTCAAAAGCTTTCAGTCACATTAAGTTACCTAGCTTCGGGTGCGGATTTGGAAGACAAGAAGTTTCTGGATTCCTTGCCTTTAACGGCAAACCTATCCTGTCAAATGCCACATTGCTTTATTTCGGTCAAAGCAGTATTTACTTTTCATCTTCCATAATCCAGGGTGGTTCCAGTTTATTGTATTCCGAATAGTAATTAAAATTATTTTAACCTATACAATATGTAATTTTTTTCAGTAGGTTAAATTTCTAAGAATTGAAAGACACAATTTATATATAAATTTTTATCAACTATCATATGACAGACGGAGATATATTCCCATAAGCATTTAGGATCAACATTTTAAAAATTTTCTTTTTTCTGTGTACTTTAATCTTTTTTAAAAACATTTAATATTTTGACATTGGTCAGTCAAGATATCCCTGTTCTTGACACTAAATTTACCAAAAATATTATATTTTTGAAACAGCAAAATACTGCCAATGTAATTGCCATGTTACTAAAAGACTATTGAGGTCAATTTATATATTTATTATACAGTTCAAATTATAAAAGAAAACCTTCGTTTTGGCCTGATTAGATTCAGAAGCACATGAAAATCACATTCGTATTTTAGCCGGGTAAGAAGCGTTATATTTTTTCGCTAATTTAAAATGCATATATTCTTCTTTTTTACATAGATTTCCGACCTTGCAAATGTCGAAAATTAACTTTGCAAATAAAAAGTCATGCTTACATGGTATTCGGGGTTATTCACAGCCCCGAAAAACAAATTTTTTAAGATTGTACCTCAGTTTTCATGAAATTTACCTATTTTTGCTTTCTTCTGAATCAAAAAATTGTTTTAATTCATGATACTATTTTAAACGGTGTATTGAAATAGAATCGTATTGTTATTTCGTGCGTTTAGTTATTCCAACCTCGTAAATGTGAAGGAGTAAATCAACAGCTGAATACAAAAAGTCAAACCTAAAATAGAAACCATCCTCTTAACAGTTGGGCAATTACTAACGAGGGGAATGGTCTTCGAGACTACCATCTCCCTCAAAAGTAAAGAACTTTTTATTGCGTACCTATATGTTTGATATAACTTGAGTGTTAATACTTTACTTTTAATCTAAAAATAATTTTAAACTGGCACTGGTACACTCTCAAAAAACGGTTCTTCGCCTTGTAAAAATTCACTTATTGCACTTCTTTGACAAAAAACACTCCTTAGGATCAAGGACATTCCATGTCGAAAAGTTGGCTGCATCATAAAGTATATTGGAAATTTCCAAAAGCTATTTGAAATGGCGAACCAAAACAGAATAAAATTTAAAGGTGCACTGATCGATTCATTACTTATGTTTTCGTATAACTTCATGGAAATATAGGGAATCCAGGCTAGCCAGAACGCAATGATTACAATGAAGGACATAACATGGTTAGGGTTGGTTAAGGTCTCTCCAAGAGCACTTTCATAACCCTTTCCCTGCTTTGTTATTACAATCTTAAGCTTTCTCATTTTACCAAATACAAAAACATAGCAAAAAATAACGGTGCATATAGTAGGAAACAACACTAATATTCCGAATGTTATTGAATAGGCAGGCATATTATTCCACCCAAGATGGCAGAATTTAGCTTTCTTGTCAAAATACGGCTCACCGAAACCAAGAAGAGGTGGACAACATCCTAAGAAGGCTGTTATCCAGCTAAAGATAATCCAACACTGACATCTAGTTGATGTTTGAACTACCTCGTAACGGGATTGTTTCTTAATTGCTAAATATCTGTCAACACCGATCCACATATAAGTATATACTGAAACAACCCACAATGATGTTGATATATATCCTATAATCGCGCAGCTTGTACTGTCATATGGCCAAAAACCAAGATATGCAGTCGAAGCAGATGCTGGCAGCACTAAGGCACCACAGATGAAGTCGGCTGTCGAAAGCGATGAAAAGTAGTAATTGATTATATTTTGACGACCTGAAAAATATATAATTATGTTTAAGTGTCTATTTTTTGTCATCGCCAAGTGACACCACATCAATCGAAACACTCGGTTTTTAAAATTAATTTGTATTTAGTGGCCTGTCTGAACGCACTTAAACTCCTGAAGACTACAAAATTTTGTTTTAGTTCATATACAGGACCAGGGCCGCATGTAGGGGGAGGGTGAGTTAGCAGGTGCTAGGCATTTAGAGAAAGGTCACGAAAGGAAATTTTTAGTATATTTTTTTTTTTATAAACACATTACACTACAATATAGCTAATAAATCGCTGCAAACCTAGAATTTATTTTGTTATATATATAATTATAAATGTACAAGACTAAGAAAAACCTAGTAGACACGTAAATCTACTGAATTAATGGCTTCTTTCGCTGGATCTTGTGAAAGCATTGAACTTTTTGAAATATTTCAGAAATATTTGTTTTCCTCCTGAATTTAAAAAGTATATGCGATACTAAAATATAAAAGAAATACAATAGCCAAATCTGAGCAGTGAAAAAAAACTAAACAGAAAACAAGCGTAAAAATGAAAAGCAATCATTTTAAGATTAAAATCGCTAGTAAGCGAAGAAAATCTCTAAGCCTAGTGACAAGTCACTAAAGTTTAATCGGTTGGAAATTGAAAGCTCTAGTGCTATTTTTAAGAGTCAAAAGTGATTGCAGGGCAATCAGCACCCCCACCCATCATTTTCCCAAACCCATCTAACCAAGATTTTGAGACAGCCATTTTGATCAGCATAGATGGGTCCAGTATGCATGTCTTTGGGAATTCAAATCACCCCACAGCCCTTAGGGTAGGAGCTATAAGTTATACTAGTTGCCCATTGTTAACATCATTGTATGAAAATAACAGTGGCGATAATACACGAAGAAAAATCATTGTATGGTAAATCAAAGTCAACTCACCCTTCAGATGCTGTGCAAAATGTAGGGGAGTTGCGGTTAAGAGAAAATATAATGATAGAACGGACAGACTCAGAAAATAAATTAAGAAGATATAGTGACAGAGAGAATCAGAATAGGCCGAGTAGCAGGAGTAGTAGAAGCTCAATTTCCGGCCAAGGCTCGCGAAAAAGTAGTCATGTAGATATGACACAATATATATTAAAGTTAATGGAAGAAGATAGAAAAGAAAGAGAGAGAGAATGATAGAATAGCCAGAGAAAAAAAAGAGGAGGAAGATAGGAAATAAAGAGAGACAGAAAGAAAAGAATGAGAGAAAGGGAGAATAGCTAGAGAGCAGAGGAAAGAGGTTGACAGTATAGCGAGAAACAAAAGGAAGAGGCAGATAGAGAAGAAAGACAGAAAATCAGAATAGCTAGAGAACGTAGGGAGGACGAAGAAAGAGAAAGAGAGACAGAACACCAAGAGTTTAAAAGAACTATGATAGGCCTAATAGAAGCCCGCTGGGGAATTCCAGAAACTGAGATTTTATCACAACTAACTTCTAGGTTATCAAATAGCCATAATAGTTTGTCTAAGGATCAATCGCGAGGAAATGAAAATTATCAGACATTAAATGCTAAAACAGAAAAGTATGCAACATCGTTAACATGGCGGGGAGGTGGACTGAGTTAAAGACAAGTTTGGAGGCTGAGCCACGACATGCTTAATATACCAGTTCGATATGTTGATATCCAGGAAAATGGGATGCAGAAGTGGCTGACCCCCATATCATTGAAAATAAGACGGGCGAAAATGATTTTTCGGGAAATTTTTCAGAAAATAGAAAATATTAAAACACAATTAACGAATATGAAATGCCGACAAATATATGCCAAAATGAAGCACTGATCGTACCAGAGAAAAATTAGACGAAATTTATTGTACGCGCTGTTCTTCGTTAAGTTCGAGAAATTTTAGTGCAATATGAGAAGCCAAATGTCAGATTTCAATTCCCATTTGATAACGAAATAATTGTTTCTGCAGTAAAAGCAAAGAAAACTAAAAGAGAGAAAAAAGATGCAAAGCGGAACTACAATAAAGAAACGCATTCAAAGATGGTGGACACGAGTCCAAATCAGATTTAACGATGATTTATTATTTTGCAAAAACGACAAAATTGAGAACGGTGAAAATAGAAAAAGAAATGCAGAAAAGAGACAAAATTTGGAGATTCAGCCTGCAGTGGCGAAAAATAAAAAATTAGATGGGCTGTGCCTAGCTAACATGAATAAGATAAATTTTTTGGGGGAAACAGAGGGCCGAGACTCATAGGGAATAAAACAAAATATCATAAAATAGAGTGGAACAGCCTACAACAGGTTGGGGAAAGGTTGGGAGAATGTCGAGTTGGATTGGAAAATCTTAGGAAGGAATCTGAGATTAGTCCTATCAACTATAAGGGAGATTTGGTCTCTTTTGCGGGGGGGGGGGAGCCCCTTTGGGAAACCATGAATGATGGACGATTCGATCAACACACAGCTGTTTGGCCAGTTGTGACCCTGTTGCCGGAATTTTGTCGCCCTAATCTGGAGTCCTTGGGGGATACTCTCTCCCAATTACTTCATATTTTACCCAAACCTTTGTCCAGTAACCCTATTCATCGTTATTACTTTTCATGGCAATTGACAATTATTTCCGGCAAATCTAATTCGGTATCTAAATTTCCTCTTCAGTTGGTATCAATGCCTATTCTTCATCTGATTATCCCAGGGGAGGGAACCCAGAATGAACTGATTAATGATTCGCTCAAACTATTCGCTGATTTCCCTGTACTCTATTGTTTTCACTGGCCTGTGTATTTTCGGCCTTGGGTTAGTTCAAATTGTGCCAAGGGGCAATTTACATTTTAAGTGAGATGTGGTGTCGCTTCTACCGATGGAACTTACGAGGCTATTGCAGCCAATTTTTCACGATGGCTGGCATCATCGAATGTAACAGAAACTGATTCTCTGCTCCTCTCAAATGTAGATTTGTGAGAGCAAGAAAAGTTGTATTTTTGATTGTGCTGAGCACGGTCATTTTCTGCGAATCTTGGGAACTTCAATATTCAAAACCTAATGGGGATGCCATAAAATAGAGACCATGGTGGTTCTACAGTACAGACGTGTGGATGACGACGACAGATCCTGAGCCAAGCGGTGGAAGCACAAGCACTGGTGAAGAAAGAAGACAAATGGATTTTGTAAAGTTGAAGTTCAGTGTTATGTTTGTAATGGCGGACCAGCGAGGCGCATGGGTAGTCATTTATCTTACGGGGGGAGGTGTTGGGGTTCCACCCCTTGTTTCTTTTCTTTTCAGATAAATGACCTGTTTTCTTTTCTGTAATTACAGTTGCCTATAAGATAATGCTCAATCGTATGTTAAACTCGTCGTCAAGGCAACCATTTTGAAAGAGAAAGTAAATTACTTTGATTATAATTAAGTATGAGTCATCGCATGGGCTTTCTAAAATTCAAGTCATTGATTCTGCAAGTATGTGTAAGGACAATTTAATTGAGGGACCTGACACATATGAGTGCCCCGTGTTACATTGAGTCATACCTCAAGTGCCCAGATTCTTTTAGTGTTAAATATTTTTTTTAGTCTACATTGGGACCACGTTTATGGAGTCTATTTTTTCAGAGTTCTGATATATGTGTGATCGTGAATGCAGTAAGCAAACTTTCTAGATAATCTTTGACTTTTTAGCCTAGGTGGAGTCCAAGGAGATAGTTAGAAATATTAGTGGTAACCCAGGTTGGGTACCCTTGGCCTTAGAGTTTGGCCATTTGACCGTTCGATCACGTTATCATACCCTGGAGCAGGGTATATCGTGAATTGAGTATTTACATACCCTATATTTACAGAACCGTTGTGGTAATCGCGGACATCCCATTATAATATTGGGCGCCAGTGAGGCTTTCCCCTCCAGTGAGTGGGGTAGCACCATTTTTGCACCAATAAGGGGTGACACCCGTACCTTATTACCTGAATAAAAGATCATATAACATTACCTCCAGGGTTTACAAACGCCCTCAAGGCCAATGGGCAAGGGTTTTAAGTTTTGTCCTGGAGGTATATAAGGTTTTTTGGAAGAGGTAGTCGTGTGAGCTTCGAAAGTGGCTTATTTGACTGGAAATGAGGAAAAACTCTCCTTGGCTTAGATTATGCTGATGATTTAAGCATCCTAAATGAAAGTGTGAGCAAAATGAATTAACTTTTTGAGGTGTTTTGAGTTCAGGGTGCTAGAACAGATATTAAAATTAATGTCAAGAAGACTAAGTCACTAAGCATACAGAAATTATTCCTTATGTGGAAGGAGCTGTCCCCTCCTCAACGCCTTGCTCTTTACGCTAAGGTTTTGTCATTGTTTTAAAACATAGAGTTGTGAGAAAGAGTCAAACTTTAGCGTAAAGAGTGAGGCGTTGAGGAGGGGACAGCCTCTTCCCTATACTGAATAGTTTCTGTTCGTTTTAAGTTTTAATGTCGCTCCTTACTTTCAGTTAAAAAAACTTGTTTTTTTTAATTATTAGTAAAGACGGTGGGAGCAGTGTATATATTAAGAGTGGAATAGCCTAGGCCCAGGGTTTTTTTTTTTTTCACAATTAAAAAAAAGTTCGGAAGAATGGGAATATAAGTCTGCAACCAAAGATTAGAATATTAGAAGCTAAAGTGATGACAGTGGTCAAATATGGATCTGAAGCATGGGCGCTCCAACAAGTGGGTGAAGATTTTCTTGCTGTTTTCCAAAGAAATTGCCTACGGATTGTTCTGGGTACCTGGCCGACTGACCGTATTTCAAACATTAGGCTATATGAAAAATGTGGTTCAATCCCGCTTTCTAGGGCTATAATGAAAGAAAGGTTGAGATGGCTAGGGCACGTTCTGCCGATGAAGAATGACAGATTGCCAAAGATTGTCCTTTTCGGCCAACCGTCTAGGGCTAAAAAGAAAGCAGGTTGTCTGCAGTTGGGATTGGAGCATGTCATAAAGAAATATTTAAAGGAAATGGGAACTTCCGGGGAGGGTTTAAAAAGGGAGGATTTGAACAGATTGGGATGGAGGAAGAGCGTGCGTACCTGTGTTGGCTTCAGGCCGCTTGGTGCTGCGGTTAGTTGTTAGCAGTAGTAGTAGTAGTGCCCTTTTTAAGAGCCAAAAGTCGTCGAAGGGAAACTAGCCCCTGCCCTCTTTTCCCAAAAAGGATTCGATCAAAATTTTGAGATAAGCATTTTGTTCACAATAATCCAAAGGTGAAACAACAATGCCTCCTGGGTTGGCAAACCCCCCACAGCCCCCAGGGCAAGGAGTGTAAGTTAAACAGGTTGTCCATTGCTAGTATATAAGGTTTTTATGGAAGGGGTGGTCGTATAAAGTTTTGGGGAGACTAATTTTATTTGAAATTAAAAGTTCTAGTTCCCTTTTTAAGAGTCAAAAGTGATCGGAAGAAAACCAGTCCCCCCCCCCCCGCACCCTTTCCCCCAAAATTTTTCCGACAAAACTTAGAGTTGGCCATTTTGTTCAAAATAGTCCAATAGTCAAATAAATATAGTTTTGGGTTTGATAACTCCCCATCAGCACTCGGAGCAAGGGCTATATTTTATGCTAGTTTGTGTAAATTTTCGAGAAGGGTCATTGGATTGGGAGCGGAAATTTCTTTTGGCTTTCTGAAGAGTCAAAAGGGATTGGAGAATGACCAGCCTCCCCCACCCCCTCATGGACTTTTTTCCCAAAAGCATTCGCTCAAAATTTTGAGATAGTGATTTGGCTCAAATAATCTGAAATTCAAATAGCTATAAATCAAGGTTGAAAAATCCCCCCAGCACATAGGGCAATTAATTATTAAAGTCACCCACTGTTAACATATAAGGCTTTTGTGGAGGGCTGGTTTTATGAATCTTGGAGGGGGGTCATTCGAATTGGAAATCGAAAGCACTAGTTCCTTTTTTTAAGAGTCCAAAATAATCAAAGGGCAACAAGCCCCCCCCCCTCCCCATGCCCTTTTTCCTCAAATACCTCCGGTCAAAATTTTGAGACAGCCATTTTTTTTTTCAATCAATTAAAAAGAAAACTATCCGAAAAAAGAAGTTTTTCGAAGAAAAGAAAAGGTCATGTTAAACTTATAAACAGGAAAAATAAAAACCTAGAATAATTCAAAGTCGAAACGACCAAAAATTACTATTAAAGAATAAATAAAACCCAAAACGAGCGAAAATTAGATAAACAGCCAGAGCAAACAAACTACAGTTTCATAGCAAACATAATATAAATGAAAAAATAAATCTTAAAACGAGTAAAACTTAAATTGAATATGCAAATCAAGCTTAAAACGAACAAAAATCTTTTATTATTTAATACTAAATGAAACCCAAAACGACCATAAATTAGATAAACAATCATAGGCAGCGCGCTAGCGCTGCCTAAGTAAAGAACGATGTGGGAACAATGTGTTGTTTTTTTTTTGTTTTTTTTTCTCCATACCCGGGCCCGTCATTTCAAAGGAGTCGTCGTAGAAACTTCGAAAAGGGGTCATTTGCTTGGAAATTCGAGCGGCTATTTTCCTTTTCAATTGTCGAAAGTGTTTGGAGGGCAACTACCCCCCCCCCCCCCCACGCCCATCATTGCCCCAAATACGTCGAATCAAAATTTTGAGATAGCTATTTTGTTCAGCGCAGGTGATTTACAAATAGAAAATATCATTTTGAGGAGGACACTCCCCCACAACCCACGGGGCAAGGGTTTTAAGTTATGCCCTGAGGACATATAAGGTTTTTATAGAAGGTTTTGTCGTATAAAATTCAAAAAAAGGCTAATTCGATTGAAAATTAAAAGGGCTTGTGCCCTTTTTAATAGTCTAAATTGATTGGAGGGCCACGAGCCCCCCCCCCCCCACGGCCATCATTCCCCCAAACACGTCCAATCAAAATTTTGAGATTGCCATTTTGTTCAGCATAGTCGATTTCCAGATAGAAAATTAGTTTTTGAAGAGGACACTCCCCCACAACTCTCAAGGTAAGGGTTTTAAGTTATGCCCTGGGGGCATATAAGGTTTTTATAGAAGGCGTTGTCGTAGAAACTTCAAAACAGGCTCATTCGATTGGAAATTCAAAGGGCTAGTACCCTTTTCAATAGTCGAAAGTGATTGGAGGGCAACAGTAGTAGGGTAAGAAGTTCCATTTCTACGACGCCCCCGTACCAAACAGGTTTTTTTCTGGTAGTTAATTCTGTAGGTCATTACACTCTTTGCCAAGAGGAACGAGTATAACTTGATTGGTGATTAGGATTTGAATAAAAGGAATAGTTTTCTTTACAATTCATATTAGTAAGAGAATTGAATTCAAAGAGAATAGTTTTTATTTGAGAGGATATTGGTGGAGAAAAAAAATGAGTGGTGCATTTACATTATTGGAGATTAATGATGGAACCGACAGCAGCAGCAGCAACGATATACGAGGACCCACTGTGGCTGTGGAAATAACTGCTGGCTGTAGACTATGTCTTGAATGGGACATTATGTATGCGAGATACGCGATATCATTAAGCAAGTTTAAGCAGGAGGAGCAACTGTGTTTTGCTGGAAAAGTAAATATTCTCCATATAAATAAACTTCGGTCAGCATTAGATGTCCTATCGAAATATATTGATGAGAACAAACTGCTTCAGTTAATATTATTATTTTAATTATGTTCAATAAAAGTTTTTCTAAATCAATGTTATTTTTTTCTTTTTCTATAGTAGAATCGTTTGTTTGTTCTATAGTAAAAAAATTAGTGTCTTGGCCGTTCGAAGTTGGTCTTGAGAGAGTTATGTATCTCAAAAACTGATAGATTTTAGAAAGATCGAATCATGAGTAATATAGTTCTTTCGGACAAACAGTTGATTCTAGACGATGATTTTCTAGAGTTGTCTATTCAAAGGAAGATATTTTCGCGGAGAAGGCTTGTCGATGTAATGAAAACTTATTCTCCGTCATTAGACTATTTTATGAACCTTCTACATCTTGGTCCAAATGCATTTACACAATTTATTGATATATTGATCGCGACTGAGCAAAATGATATTGTGGATATGATTTTAAACATTAGTTTTTAGAAATTTAGGACTCTTTTTTTACAAGGAAGATGGTGCTCAAGGATGATTTACTCCTCTCTCTCTCTCTCTCTATCTCAGGCACTTTTTTGATGTTGATACCTCAGGTTCATTGTGGCAGTGAGAGAGTTAACACATGACAAAATGTTCCATACATGTCCGTTATGTATGTACACACAGGGCAGCTGGTCATCATGTGAGAATTGCACAATGATTGAGGAGTATGATGAAAAGTGTAGATTATGCAACCCGTGTAAATTGCATAGAGGATATGCTGTACAAATTAAAGGTTGTAATTCCTGTCTTGAAGAGGTGTGTGACTCTCATCCTAGAGTCCACCTATGCTCCAATTGTCATTATGATAAATTTAATCAGTGGGAGAGTACATATACCGGTATGATTGGAAAGAATCCTAACGGTGATTTTAGTTTATTGCTACGAGATTGGTATAGTCGTGGTTTTAGATTGTTATGGGAGGAGGAACCAGGTCAGCGATTCAACTGTTGGAACAACAAGAGAATATGGTTTATACGTCATTGTTGTGATGACATTGGGTGTTTTAATTATAATCCCACTGACTTTTATTTGGCAGTGACGGAATATCATTCGGCACTTGAGGACACTGTTTATGAAATTGCTTCAAATACGCAAATTGAAACCTTGGAGTTCTTTAGAATGAATGAGAATAGTATCATTGACTGTACAAACAGATATGACAAGAGTGAAGTCACACTCTACTGTAGAAAATGTGACCCTGACATTGCACTACATCAGGATCAGTACACGGTGAATTCAGATAATCTACCTGCACTAGTTGTTGTCGACGAATACCTAGTAGTGGATGAAATCTAAAGAGTAGAAAAGTCGTTTTATCATGTATATAATTTTTTTTTATTAATAAAAAATTTAACATACATCTTTAAAACATTTTATTATTATGGCACTAAAATCAATATTAAATAAACTTGTAAGTATATTATCCACTAGAAAGTCGTTCAATTGAGGTATGTCAACATAGATGTCGAGAAAATGCTTGTAGGTGAAGCCACGACATCTGAACATGAAAAAGAGTAGTGCATGAAAGCCACATGTCTTAGTCGTTAAATCCTGTACTCTTCGTTGATTTTTAATAAAAGTTTTCTCACTACTTTCAATAAAGTTGCTGATGTATGGAGTGTAGAATTTATATGATATGCCAAGAGGATCAAAAAATTCAACATTCTTCGCTGTTTGAAAGATTCATAGCCAATGGCCAGTCTTCAAAGTCGATGGACTGCTATTAACAATGATTAGGCTATTGTTAACACTTGGAATTTTTTCAATGAAGTCCGAGAGTATGCAATAGGACTTGTACTGGGACATGTATGGATCCATACTAAATACCTTGATTATTTGATTTGTGTTCATGGTGCAAGGTCTAGTAGAACACTGCCGTCGGGTGTGATTTCCCAATAGGTTTCAAATTGACTCAGTAATATTAGCGTGATACTCTCAGTCAGAGCATTGACAAATGTACACTCTAAACGTACAGTCCCAGTTCTTACTATGCTCATATATTTTGTGCCTGACAAGTTCAAAACAATAACCCAATGTTTTTTTGAACCCATTAAATTTGTTATTCAATTTTCAAAAAGTTTATAATCGTGAAATCTGGATCTCATACTCAACTCGTAGAGATTTATATATGATTTTTTGTCAAATAATAGAGAGTAAATTTGACTACCATTAACTTTGCACACAAGACTCCATCGACCGGAAAAATTAAAATCAAGTTGATAGTTAATCCCGAATCGAACGGCACTGCCACTCTTCACAAAGGCCAAAGCGAATTTTGATGGGATTTCTCCATTGATAAATGATGAATAGCTATAGCTACGAGAACCGCTGGCAATGTGACGTTGATTGGTGATTGTATGGGGGACAAGAAGTTTAATGTTGCTACCATTGGCTCTTAGCTTTTCCACTGCCAATGCAACAGAGCTCATAACTTGTTGTTTTCGAACGTGGAGAATTGCCGATGTGATAATAATATTTGCATCGGGTGCTGCAAGAAGTGTTTTTCTCAAAATGAAATTCGATGGGGCCATATGCAACTTTATTTAGATCTTGACATTGGGGGGTAGCCATTGGGATATATTGAATATCTCATGATTTAATTTTCCAACTAGATGATACTCCTGGGTCACTGCTGTAGTCAACTCACCGTCAGTATCAACACCTGTTCAATATTCATAATCCAATGATTGTCCTCTCATCTCCTTGTACGCCTTTGGCGTCATCATCATAAATTGTATGTAGCTTGCATAGTTGGATAAATTATTGCTAGTGCTCACCAGTGTCCCATTAATAAATGCATTAATTTGTTGGAAGAGGTTATGTAGAATACAGTTTTCATAGGAGAGACCCTCGCCGGCATTTGGAGTTGTATTATCTGACTTTTTCTTCACCACAACATTTAAATAAATAAATGTTGATGATAAATCAATGTAATAGTCTTCATTGGAAAATATTTGAAAGTGTATATTTTCCGACAAAGTTTGTTGGGGATGAAATTGTTCATACTAGCCATACTTAACACTGACATCAACATTTTCAGCATTGAATAAATTCAATGAGGAACTGATTGATGGATATGATTCCTTGTGGGGGAGATAAGTCATCTTAAGCGAATAAATCCATCTTTGATCTAACAATCTTTTTATTTTTCTTCTTCTGCTGCTGCTGCATATTACCCTTCGTTGTTTTATTTCTCAAAGTCCTTGTTGATGTCCTTTGCTTCCTGCCTGGGTGGAGACTGATGAGTGAATGACACGAACGCATCCTTTTCAATCCCTCCCCATTTTGTCGAGATTTTAATTGTTCACCAACGGCTCTTGCTGAAGATCTAATATTTTCCTTAACACTCTCCTGGAAATTTTTGCCCGACCCCCAGTCCTGTAGTATAGAGGCAGCAAAATTCGATGCAACAGGTACAATATATTTTCTGGCAAGAGGTAGTGCAGAATGAAAAAGCCTAGCAAACCAGCTACCAAGACCATAGCCAGACATTTTAGTACGCCCCTTGTGGTAGTCCAATCCATTGCCTATTTGACGTGGACTCAAAGCACCAACATAACAGTCAATATCGGGACAGACAAATGGAATTCTTCTATTGTTCATTTATTAGGTTATTGTACCGTCGTTGTCGTTGACAATGGGTCGAAAATGTCATGTAATCACTGTTAAGCCTTTTGAAATTGCTATTGGATCACCTAATTAAGTTCTTAGTGTTAACTGACAGAGTTCCAAATATGAAGTGTTTACGGGGATATACTGAAGATGCTGTATATTGTAGTGGTGAATATGTTCTTGATTGGTTTTTCGTTGAAGAACTCGTAGGAGGGGAACATTTGAATTACCAACCCGAGATGTTTCCACAAATGAAGCGTAGAGAAATATACAAGTGTCCGTGGAGAAGCTGGGTGCATAGTCTGCATAGATAACATGGTCACTACCACTGAAATTTTCTGTCTTAATAATACGGTTTTCAAAACCAAGAGACTCACGTAAATTCTCATTGAGGAAAATTCTTTCATTCTCAAATGGATTGGTAATATAAAGTCTCCTTTGTTCCGTTGAGTAATTGAAAGTGAAACCGCTTTTTTTTCGACTTGCAATTTTTTTGTTGATATCTCGACACAGTTCATGCATGTTATTGTATTCCCTGTAGGGGATGTTAGCAATAGGGTACTGATTAGAGTCAAAAGTTGCCATTGCACCTTCATCACCGAATTCAAACGGTCTTATTTTTATTTCATATTTACGACCCTTTCTCAGTATGTCGTATTTATTTTTGATAATAAATTCGACAAGAGCAAATTATTATGAATCGTCAATTTTGACGGTGAGGGAGCGTTTCGTCAAAAAATTACTTGTCGTATTAAAGTCATTGTAGAGAGGATCGGAAACGCTGGACATGAAAGTTACATATAAATAACTGGGCCTTGTCAATATCTTCAATACCAATCCAAGAATCAAACTCAGAGGTGTATCCTATACAGCGAACAAGAAACTGTTTCTTACCCCTGCTAGTATGTGTCTTCAATATTTTTTTTAATTTTATAGATTTCACTAGCATTTTTAACTTTTTGCAATTAATAGTCATAAAAGCCGCCGAGAATCTCTTCATCTTTGGTATCACGCAGGCGATAAGTTATGTGTTTAGTGTCTGGGATTTTTGCCACTTTAAAAAGTTCAGTGGACCACAAGTAAGTCCCCTTTTCAAAAACATTAGTTGTTCTATTAATTCAAACCTTATCACAAACCGTGAATTCATTTTTATTCTTCTTTTTGGCTTTTGATTCCTTGGAATTTTGTTTAATAAAGATGTCAGTTTTATCATGATCCGAATGATTAACTTCCGTTGGTGTAGAGTTGGACAACGATCAATGAGGTCGTTGCTTATACATTAACCTGATTTTATATAGATAATTAATAAAAGCTGGTGTATTTTTCAATGTACAGTATCTTAAAATTAAAAGTCGAAGAGTTCTTATAAATATTTCGTCCAGTGCTGCCCTTATAGGACTATGCTTTTGATAGAGCAGTGTACTTTATTTCTCTATTACTTTTGCAACATTAGGATTAACAAATTCACTACCACGATCCGTTTGAATTTTTTTTATATGAATCATTTTCGAGAATACTTTCAATGACCTGAGCACCTTCAATACCTCTCTTTGATCGCAATGGAATTGCATATGAATAGTGACTAAAAACACTGATTGCAAGTAAAATGTACTTTCACGGTATATTTTGACATCTTTGAAATTCATCTAGAGTCAAGAGATCTGCTTGCATTATATCCAATGGGTAAAAGGATTTAGTTTTTCGATATTGATTGGCACGAAGTCTTTGATTTCTATGCAGAGTATAACTTGGTTTATTTTGTAGATAGTCTTGTAAAATTTTAGGGAGAACACCTGTAACTTCTGACAGTGTTATGGAGGAACTTAAACTCCTCATCTCGACAATATTTTCATAAAGACCTTTAAGAACTTCAGCCATTTTGAACGTAAACACGTTGTGTAACGTCCGCTACCCTTTTGTATACTGGCTGCTGCTGCTGCTGGTGGTGGTGGTGGGGACGTTGACGTGATACGTCTTCGCTTTTGTCTAGCTAACAGTGGTGTGCTAGTATTTTCCAAAATTGATTTAAAATCTTCTTCTTCTTCAAGTTCATCTTTTAATGTTGATGATGATGATGATGATGCACTTTCATTTATTTTTTTAGAATTTGTCTATTGCCAATAAGACTTTTGGGGAAGTTTAATGTATTTAGAAATTTGTATAGACGAGTGTCAAATGATAATAGTCCTTTACGATTTGTAACCATGTCATACATTAAATCAAGTAGATTATAGCTCTGGCCCTGAATTATAATCCTTTCCCCAGTGCTCTCAACTTGAATTTGATCACTTTCCAAGAGATAGAGTAGGAGTCGTGTTATTTTTTCAACCTATTATTTGGGGCATATATTTACAATTTTAAAAAAAAATTAATACAAATACACCATCTTTAATTTTTTTACAGCACCAGCAGCAGCTGATTCTTGAGGAGATGATTCTTTTTTGAGATCAGCAGCAGCAGCAGCAGTGGGTTTTGATCGATAGTGTTTGCCTACTTGGAGAAGTGCATCTTGAAGTAAAATCAGTTTTTTATCATCATCAATAGTTTCATTGTCAAGGAATTTACTCAGATTTTTCTAAAAGTGTTCCAGGGGTGAGAGAGTTAGTTCAATTGGAGTAAATTATAGGGTTATGCCATTCTCTAGTTAAAATTATTTGCAGGTCCTACAATTATCGGTAGTAACAGTGTGAAAAATCAACTATCTATCTAACGAATATGTGTCTGGTTAAAATTATTCCCTTTGTGTGAAGTAGCCATAGAACGGAAACATGCCCGAGTTTGATGTGACTGCTGCTCAAATAATTCTTGCAGTTGAACTTTGCCCTTGGTCAAAATTAATCAAAGTTCAGATATTAGATTAATGAAATCATTGTCAATACCGTGTTTGAGTATTGCTTTTCTAAGCTGAGGTTTTGAAGTGCTTAGAACTGAAAACAAATGTCTATTTTCATGTAGTTTCTTCAGTGTCATGATAGTGACTAAGAGGTCTTTTTAGTGTTCACCGGGAGATATACGGTAATTTAATTGCCGAAAATATCTGTGACTACACGCAGATCCTCGGGTGTATTTTGATTAAGATCCAGCAGAATATAACCGTGGGGTTTATTAGTTGCCTGTTTGTATGCTGATAGTAGAAATTTAGGGTCACCGGGATAGATTCGTTTATTAAGAGTTATTATCGAACTGGAATCACGAAAAACTGTGTAGATGATATAGTGCGTGCAGTTCAATGCAATAATTTTAATACATTTTATCTGATAAAATAGATTGTGCAGAACTAGAGTAATGGAAATCTGTTAATGATGAGAGCGAACAGTGAACAATTGTAGCATTTGCTGAGATCATTGTTCAATAGATTCAGCCAGATCGTCAATGATCAGCCAAGAGTTTGGTTCAATAATGTTGAAAACATCAAGTCCCTGTATGAACTGTATCTGCATCGATCCCATGGCAGCAGCAATTGCTTTTATTTTATTGTATGACTCCTGCCAAATACTATAGCAATAGTAGATTTTTTTCGGCTTTTCCGCAAACATTTTATCACAATTTTTAATTATTTTAGTTAAGAGTGTTGTTTTCCCTGACATTGAGGGACCACACAGAAACGATCTGAATGATGTTTTAAATTGATACATATTCATTTCAAAAGTTCCCCTGCCCAACTGAATGGATAACCTAAGTTTGTAATGACTGTATTATTTTTTTTCCTAAGACTCTGTTCTTCAAGAAGACAAAGACAAATAAAAATAATCATATTTTTTTTCTTTTATTATATGACAATAAAAAAAAGTAACAAAAAAATGAAAAAAACAACACTTTTTTAATTTTATTAAACATAAAAAATACAACAACATTTATAACTTTAAAAAAAGAGAAAAAAAACAATTTTTTTTGCTTATAGAGAAAAAAAACAAAAAAAAACATTAAATTGTATAGGGCACTTGAAAAAATACACTTTTTTAAATTTATTTATAATAAAAAAAAATACAACAACATGTACATAGTTACATATATAGAAAAACATTTTTTTTTGTTTATATAGAAAAAAACAATAAATTAGAGATGGCACTTGAAAAAAAAAAATCTGCTCTAAGTCCAAAAAAAGAAAAATTTTTTTGTCGGTGCGCCACCCGCGCGGGTGGCGGCCGGCCCCCCCCCCCCCCCCGCGCCGCGACGGCCCCCCCCCCCAAAGGCCGCGAGGCCCCCCCCAAAGGTTTTTTAGGAAATTAGTTAGAGGACTTTATTTAAACCGAGACTTTCCCTGTGGGCAATACATTCGATCCGGTCTGAAGTTAAATAGTGTCCAAGGGGGAGGGTGGTCACACCATCTTGACAAACATAGACCTTGTCGGAAATGGTACTCATGGCTATTTTCTCTACATTTACAGTATAGTTCCTGTAGTTCAAGGAACGAATTGCCAACAATTTGGCTCGTGGAATTGTATTTTCAACAATACAATTCCTATAAATGTTCATGTCGAAATTCTTGTCCACATAGCGCGTGGGTACTCCTTTGCAACGTTTCTTGATTTCCTCGTCGTTTGTTTGTATAATGTACACCTTCGGACCGACAAGCAGAACACGAGAAATCAGGTCGCTTCTTATGTAATATTATAAAAATAAAAGCTTCTTGGGCGACCGATGTTTCACTAGCTCAGGGTAAATACCACCACTGCGATTGTGGTAGTCCATCCATGAACTGATGATTTAACCGTGTACCGAATCCTCAATTCTATTTGATGTTTTTAATTTTAACAGTAGAGAATCCGTGTCACTGAAGCAGACCTCTACTTGCTCCTTTTCAGGCAACTGTACACTAGCCGCATTATAGTATAATTCCAACTTGAGCTTCTTTTTGATTTCCAAGATAGTTCTGCCTGCAACACTATTTTTTATTCAAGACAATGCATCTTTGTTCCTATTCAAAAGTACCATGTCCGGGCCAATGATTGTAAAGGAAGTATAATTGGGATCGGCAATAATTCGAGCACATTGTTCTGGATCGGTCACAACGTCACAACGATTCCTATTACGAACACTCTCACACATTTTGCCGAAAGCCGAATTTAAAATGAGTTTATAAAATTCTTTTTCGGCTTTCGTCTGTGCTGCAAAACGTTTGCTGACGAAAGTGTCAACAAACGTTTTCAACTAAGGTTTTTGACTAAACTCGAGTGCTCGGTGAGCCTTTGTGACTTTTAAACCTTTGTTACACATCCATTTTAACGATATATTATTTACAACTATGTCTTTTTTTGGCAGAAGGTCAGCAATAAGTTTTTGTTTTGAAGGTGTCCAATGCAATCCGTCCACCTCGACTTAACACCTATTGCGATGACTCAAAGATTCCTTTGTCACTTGTCTATTGACACACGTTAAAAAAAAATACTTTACTGAATCGCGAAGCTTGACTGGTATCTCTCCATCTATTTCAAAAAAACATCCGACCGTTTCAGTCTCCTCAACACTGTCAATGTCAGTAACATGGGGATCTGGAGGGTCATTGAGCCATTTATAGTCGCTGCAAGGTAGTGCATAATGGGACATGGCCGAGGGGTAGATAGAATTCAGATCGCGGACCACTGCATTTTATTTTGTCCCTGTCTTCGCCCCCGTTGGTTTGTTTTCCAATTTACGGTCTCCGTTAAAAAAAAACCCCCCCTCATTTACCTCTCGATGAACAGGTGCTGATCAATGTCAGTGATTAACCCAATTTTTTCCCCACTAATTTTCAGGATGAGGTCCATCACTAGATGAGGCGAAGAAAAATAATACCCCAAATCAAGATTAAATTCCTCATAGATTTTATCCGTATTTTTACACATAATGTCTAACAATGTTAACACGTCACTCGACAAATACAGCTTGCAGTAGTCAAATCCATTTTTACACCCTCCCTCTGCCCAAACTTTTTTAGCAAAACTGTATTCCTCGGGGGTGCAACTAAGATCATGAAGACTGTCGTAAAACGATTCAATTGGAGGAATAGTCTCCTCGGCGAATCTCGACATGGAACAATAATAGTCATAAGGATAGATGCCCTTGACCGTTAATAAATCATATAAATCATTTGGAAATTGTTGCTTGAGAAGGGGGAAAGCATTGCAACCGTCATCGTTTTTCTGCACTTGAATTAATTCGCTCAATGATTTGGGGAAAAAACTGTAGGAATCTAAAAAGTGAATTTTATTCGTGTACTCAACACCGGCTTCAACAAATTTCCACATAAATTCCAAAACAAGCAACTTTTCTGCGGATTTAGGTATGATTTTGTACGTAAAGCTGTCTATCACCCATGCATCATCATCATACCCTGTTAAATTTTTATGAAGATATGACAATGCAGTTAACACAAACGTCAGATCGTAGGTAGAGTTCTGTATAAAAACCGGTAGAAAAAGTTGTTGTTTAATTTATAAATTACGCGAATTGTGAGTCCACCCCCAAAAGTTACTTTGTCCCGTTGACTTGGTGTCAATAAGATGATCGTGGTCCTACACCATGTTTTTTGGGGCTAAGGTACTCCTCAACTCCCAGAAACTTGGGCCCTTTTCCAGCATAGGTTGCTTTTTATCTGACAAGGTCATTGGATTATTGGTATGGCCTAATCGTGAAATTGCCCTGTTTGACGTTCTTATTACGGAAAACAATAGCTTTTCCATACTGACCTCCTCGTCCATTGTTAAAAAAAACTCTTCCAATAGCATTTTATTGTTGGCGTCGCGACATGCATGCGCATATGAGACCGAAACTAGATTTTTGCACGGGAATCTATGTTACCGGTCTTTTACCTCGGCATAAACAGGAATTGATTCATAGTACGGATAAATTTTTTAAAAGTTTAAGGTATATTTTTGATATTTAGTTAAGTTCAAAGAATCTTTGCAGCATACCGACATTTCTATAAGCGTATTTAAGTGAATTTTGAAATGTCCCATGTGATCTGAAAACGTTCGCTCAGATCTAAATGGGGAAAGGCACATGGGGCAATAGAAACGTTCACCTTTCTGAACGCCTTGACAGAGGAGTCGACTTATCGCCGTAACAGGGAAAAAATGACCATAAGAATTTACATCTTTGGGAGGCTCGTAAATAACCCATACCCAATTTTTAACATTTTCCACCCTCGGCATCCTCACTGAGTACAAAACCCCTTTTTTATTTTTTTTTTTCCCCCTCGCATAAACTCCAGTTTCATTCTGGAGACCCCCTCACCCCCACCCCCGAATTTACTTTTCTGGTTAGACTTGTCTGATTTATGTTAAGGAACACGGCTATTTTACCTCAAAAAAATAAAAAATTAATTTAGGGAAATTTTTTACACCTTTACGTGCAAGTCTGTCAAGATTTTTCATTGTTGACTCATCATATAATGTCTTATGGGCTGCTGCTAAAAATGCGTACTTAAAGCATTGCAGTCCAGTGTCAAATCTGAAACTCTGAACCCCTTTGGTAGCCGACAAATCTGGGTGGCATTTTATTCCTTTACCCCTCCCACCCCTTAAAATAAAGTTTTTTTTAAATCTACTGAGATTCAGATCCATGCGTTCAATGTATAAAATTGTTAACCCACTCCCCCTAGCGATAATCTTAAAAAGTTTTTAATTTTTTTTTTTCAAAAATATTAAATTGTGTAATTAGCTATCTTTTATACCTTTTTATAATGTGTGTCTACCTTTCTAAAAAATAAAATAAAACACTTCCCTGTATGTCCCTTGTTGTAAATAAACTTTGTGGTTCACCGATGCTTTAATTCCCCCTCGACCTCCCCATTTCTGGATCTGAATATCAATAAGTGCTCGAATTCTGTCGATATAACTATGGAGATTTTTCACGGGGTCAGTTAAAATAATGCTCGCGTTTTCCTCGGGAAGGCTAAAATCTACCCTGTACGCTTGCAAATGATTTAGAGTATATTATAACAGATAAAAATCAGGCAAGTATGGGGACGGGGCACGATGTTCCTGTACTGCCCTTTGTTGTTAAGGAATAAAGTAGCTAATTGTAAATGTCTCATTTCAAATGTCAATTGACAATTGAGATAATGTTGTACTACTACTAATACTCAACTGAGTCGTACTGGTGTAGGAGTGTGACAGGGACTTGTCGATAACACAACTCCCAGTCTGTTCAATAGCAGTGAGGGGATGTGGAATGAGGTCCCCTAGCATATATTCCAGGGTGTTTGGGGACAATTGGTCGAGCCAGCATGTATTGTCTTCTGATGGAATTTCGTTATGAGGACCCGGTTGAAATTTACTCTTAGGATCACCTAAATATTCAAGCATGAAACTATCTGCCCACTGTGGGTCCTCAAGAATGTCCATATAGCACGTTAAGTCCTCCATGCTGGCCCTTTTCTCAAAAACATCATTAAGGAATCCCTCATGCCACTTCATATTATCTAGAACCAGTGTAGGTTCATCCCTGAACTCTGCTGGTGGTGACAGAGTTGGTACTGTAAATATACCTGCTTCATCACTCAGTGGTGCCACTGGGAGTGCTATATTTTTAATCTGTAGAAAAAAAAAAGTTTTATTTTTTATGTAAAATAGTCATTATTTTTTATAGTTAATAAACTTTGTCAACTTCTCATAGTCATTGTCCCACCACCTGAAAAATTAAAAGAATAAGAAAAAAAAAGTTACATTTACTTATGTCTTTCATAATGTCAACTGAACATGTTAAAAAATATATATTTTTTTTTTAGTCGGGAAAATGTAGCCTTATTCTTAGAAAAAATTAATGGTTTTATTCCAAAATTTTTTTTTTTAAAATAAATATGCAAAATATGAGTCCAATTCGATTGTTTGAGCCTCTTCATTATAACTGTCAATGAAATTTGACCATTGTTCAACTGACGCAGTATGCTGTACGAACAATTGCTCCTCAGCTTCAGTTAATGGAAACGAACCCCATATGTCCACGGTTAGTGGTGTAGCTACTTTCTCAATAACCCGTATTTTCCTGTTTTTTTTGCCAACGGATGTGTTTGACCTGGGCTAAATAAATACATGTAAGAGAGAAGAACTTTTTTCTCCATCCTCATCAACAATTAAATTGCAATTAAAATGTTGGAAGGTCCTTTTTAGAGCTCCCCTCCCCCTCCCCCCCAACCCCTCCCGGGGAGAACCCTTGGGAACCGGGAGCTTCCTTCGAGGTAGGAGGATCGATACCCTTTCGAGTTGGGGGATATCAGACTTCACAACACTGTTCAAATAGAACAGTCTCAAATTCTTTCTCGAAAACACCTAAGTGTTTCACTTCATCACTCAATGATGTCGCTGGTGGTGCTATATTTTTAATCTGTAGAAAAAAAAAAGTTTTTTTATTTTTTATGTAAAATAATCATTTTTTTTATAGTTAATAAACTTTGTCAATTAAAATGTTGGATGGTCCTTTTTAGAGCCCCCCCCACCCCCCCAACCCCTCCCGGGGAGGCTCCAGTGGGACCTAGGAGCGTTCTTCGAGGTAGGAGGATCGATACCCTTTCGAGGTGGGAGTATTAGACTTCACAACACTGTTCAAATAGAACAGCCTAAAATTTTTTTCTCAAATGAATCTTTTTTTCAACGAAAATAATTGCCTGAGTTGGCTCAAAAATAGTGTTTTTTCTTTGCATGTGAAACCCATAATCGGAGATTCTTCAAAGGACTCTTCTTATCGCAAATACATATCCTGTTTTAAGAAGCTCACTTAGAATTCAAAGCAGATTAAAAGCGATGGGGAGATCTGATAAGAGTCCGGATGTGTGTGACAGTTTAGTATATAATATACGATAGTTTGAGAAACAGTGAATAGATAGTTTTTAAAAGGAATTATTACATTAGAATGCATCTTGGTTAGAAGTTACGAGGTAAGGTTTTTTTTTGTTATAGAAATGCATGAAAAGCATTCCTTTATATATACCGCTAATTTGGTTAATGAAAGAAAATGAAATAGTTTTTAGAAAAAAATTTTAAGTTTTTACTCATCAAAAGCTATGCGCCATAGAAAATTTAACTTATTTTTGAAAATAGGGATAGAAAAAAAAAATTATGTATATATACTTACAAATTCTGGATGGGCTTCTATATCTGAACTCCTTGGCAAAACTTGAAGGGGGTTAAGCTCACAATCGTCAGTATGCTGAGCTGAGACATATGAAGTAATCCATTCCCTTTTCAAGTTCCTTCCAGTTGACATGGAGCTAACGCTGGGGTCAGAGGACCCTGTCATTAAAAGATTCGCAGGCATTGGCTGGTCCAGGTCTTGTGTACTTCTAGCAGCGAATTTGATAACTGATGCTCTTGCAGCTTGCATTAATATACCTTCGCTATATCTTGCCCTCTTTTCAGAAGGGAGGATATTGCACGTGCCTTCTTCCTTTAAAAAAAAGACAAAAATTTAGCATGTAGCAAAAATGCATTTTGAGTTTGGAAAATAATTCAGTTTATGTTAGGCGTCTAAAGTAGTGTAAAACATTTTTTTTTTTCAATTAGATAAATATTTATATTTTCCTTTATTATCAAAATAAAATGCTCATTGTTTCAAATTTAGATTTTTTTAGAATAAGAACAGATTTGTTTTTCTTATTCAAGATTATCCGGTCACTGACACTTCCTTCAGCGAGCTTCCTCTTTGTATACTCAAGCGTAAAATTGCTACTAATCATATGGTTATGAACATTTTGTGAAATTCAAAGTCAATTTAGTCAAAAATTATTAAACTCTTTGGTATAACTGCCCTTTTTCTCTTTAAACTATCAGATTTCAATCAAATGTATAAATAGAAATTTAAGAAGCGGAAAAGTTAATTAACATGACTCAGTCAATCCCCGTATGCAGCATAGATTCTAAATTGTTTTTGATTCTTCTTCTTCTAAAGACTAAAAGCATCATTAGCCTACTAAGATCTAAAATATCACTCAAATACATTTTCCAGCAGTACATGATAACGAGCTATAAGTAAGAAAAAACTGAAACTCAAAAAAGGAAGCTTTTGTAACAATTAATACACTTAACTTAATAACAAGACAATTTCTTTTTAATATAATAATGAGAATATTTTTTTACTCACCAGAAATTGCTTAGAATTATCCATTTTTCTATGTAAATGTTTTTTACAAAAAATGCTTGTAGTGTTATCTCGAATATAAACTATTCAAAACTGATGTAAAATATAATATGAAACCCGAATATATAAAAAAAATAATTGGCAACTAAAAAAGAGACATCGGTTTTGCTTTATCACTAAAAAAAAAAGACATTGAACTTTGAAATTGCGTAAATCCTCTTGGCAAAGAGTGTAATTACCAGTAGACTGAACTTTTGAAATTGCGTCATTTCCTAGCAAAGAGTGTAATGACCAGGAGAAGTAAAATTAACAGAAAAAAAACTGTTTGTATGGGGGCGTCGTAGAAATGGAACTTCTTACCCTACTGGCAACTCCCCCCCCCCCCCCACGCCCATCATTCCCCCAAATACGTCCAGCAAAATTTTGAGATAGCCATTTATTTTTTGCGTAGTTGATTTACAGATAGGAAATATCTTTTTGAGGAGGACACTCCCCCACAACCCACGGGGCAAGGGTTTTAAGTTATGCCCTAAGGGCATATAAGGTTTATATAGAAGGCGTTGTCGTAGAAACTTCAAAAAAGGCTCATTCGATTGGAAATTCAAAGGGGTAATGTGCCCTTTTTAATAGTAGAAAGTGATTGGAGGGCAACTAGGCCCCCCACGCCCATCATTCCCCCAAATACGTCCAGTAAAAATTTTGAGATAGCCATTTTGTTTCAGCGTAGTTAGTTTACAGATAGAAAATATCTTTTTGAGGAGGACACTCCCCCACAACCCACGGGACAAGGGTTTTAAGTTATGCCCTGAGGGCATATAAGGTTTTTATAGAAGGTGTTGTCGTAGAAACTTCAAAAAAGGCTCATTCGATTGGAAAGTCAAAGGGCTAGTACCCTTTTTAATAGTCGAAAGTGATTGGAGGGCAACTAGGTCCCCCCACGCCCATCATTCCGCCAAATATATCCAATCAAAATTTTGAGACAGCCATTTTGGTCAGCGTAGTTGATTTCAAGATAGAAAATTTGTTTTTGAAGAGGAAACTCCCCCAAAACCCTCGGGTAAGGGTTTTAAGTTATTCCCTGGGGGCATATAAGGTTTTTATACAAGGCGTTGTCGTAGAAACTTCAAAAAAGGCTCATTCGATTGGAAATTCAAAGGTCTAGTACCCTTTTTAATAGTCGAAAGTGATTGGAGGGCAACTAGGCCCCCCAAGCCCATCATTCCCCCAAACAAATCCAATCAAAATTTTGAGATAGCCATTTTGTTCAGCGTAGTTAATTTCCATATAGAAAATATCTTTTTGAGGAGGACACCCCAACACCCCTTTAAATTTTCAACTTAAAATTCTTGGTCGTTCCTTAGATATTATTGTTCTGTCCTTTTCAAAAACCTTTCTGCATATAGTGTGCTTTGATTTTATTTGGCATCCTCTCAATATTTTATAAAAGTTTTACCTTAGTATATTTAACCTTATTGGAGATTCAGTGTGAAATATACCACGTTTTCCCAATAACCATCCTTGTGTATGAACAATTGGCAACTTATTTAACTTACATCACTTGCCCCAGCGGCTGGGGGCTAAGTCATTCCCAGAGATACAGTTATTTGACTTAATTGACTAGTTTGAACAAGATGGATATTCCAAAATTTTATTATATATCTTTGGAGGGATGACAGCTATAAAAGACATGTGAGGGGGACTGGTTGCCCTCCAACCACTTTAGTAACACCTTTTCCAACATGTTCTGAAAGTTCAAACTTAATACCCTTTGCTGTGTTCGTGATATTGCAGATTCAACAGTATGGATAAACAGGATGCACAAAATATCTTTAGATTTAGCTTAAAACGCCTCTCAACATTCCAAGAAGTTAATATCCATTTCAAACACACCTAGAATCAAAAATTTATTTTTGTTTTCGTAATGATAAATCCTGTATGTGAAAAAGCGCAAATTGTATAATTTACCATCATTTTGGATTTCAGTAGGATATTCAGCCTCGTTGTTTTAGTGATTTACTGTGCAATAGGTTTACTGCTCATGCTGATGATACAAGGGATAGTGTTGATTTCTATATACCAAGAGGTATTTCCTCCCGTCCATTTTTTTTATATATAAAGGTACACGGAAATGGAATAGTTTAACCAGTGGTGTTAATATTATTGAATGCCTCAATATATTAAGAAAACCATTAAGGAACTGCTTTTTGTAGAATATTAGTTTTTATTGATTTATTTATTGTGGTGGCTATGCAGATATGATATTCCTGGTGGAAAAGTAAAGTAATGATGCTTTTATTTTATATTTATTGTTTAGTATGATGGTATTAGTAGTGTCGGTGCCTAAGTGTTCTTTTTGTTTTAAGCATTTTGTTTTTTCTACCTCCCCCACCGATAAGATTTAGTTTTTAAGGACGGTAACAATAATTTTTTGGTTTATTATGTGTTTTGTCAATAAACCCTTCACTCTTAGTTTTTGTGGAGGGGCTGGTCGTATAAATTCGAAGAAGTCTCACTCAATTTGAAATCAAAAGTTTAGTTCCTGTTTTAAGAGTTCAAAGTGATCAAAGGGCATCCAGGCCCCCAATGCCCTTTTTCCCCAAAAGCTTCAGAGAAAAATTTTGAGATAGTTTTTTTTTCAAATAGTCCAAAAGCCAAACAACTATGCTTCGGGTTCAACTCTTGCCCCAGCCTCAGGAGCAAGGGCTGTAAGTTATGCAAGTTACTTATTGTTAACATGTAATGGTTTTATTGAAGTGGTGTTTGCATAAACTTTGATTGGAAATTGAAATATTAATGCTTTTGTTAATAGTCAAAAGTGATCAAACTACAACCAGACCCTCTCAACGCCCTTTTCCTCCAAAATACATCAGACCAAAATTTTTAGACAGCTATTTTGTTCAAAATACTTCAAATGTTAAATAGCTATACCCTGGGGCTTACACACCTCCCTCCAGCATACGGGCAAAGGCTATATACTTTGCAATTTGCCAATCACTAACATATAAGGATTTATGTTGGGAAAAAGAGCATTTTTTATCCTGGGTCTTCAAAAACGCATAGGGTATTAAGGTAAATCTTCACGGAAGTGTTAAGATGAATGCTTAACAAAATCAAATACCTTTATCTGCTTGCCTGAAATAAAAGGGTAATATCAGCAATATCTAAGGAAGGACTGAGGGTGTTCAAATTTCAAATTTCAGGTAAGTTTAGGAGATGTTGAAGAGAGATTTTAGAGTAACAAGCTCCTTCTTTGCTCTTTTTAGGCACCCTCTCTGCTCAAAATTGATAAATAATTTTGAATTGTCATTTTGCTCAAACCAGTCAAAATATCTAATGGCTATACTTCCAGAAATACTGTACCCCCATAGCCCCAGCGGAAGTTTTGTAAATTATGCAATTTTCCCATTGTTTACATGCAGAATTTATCATTAAGAAAAGAGGAAATAAATTATTCTTGGTATATCTGGAAAGGACAAGGGCATTGAGGTGAAATCCCGGAGAATGTTTAGGGGTATGTTATACTAAATCAAAAGGCACTATCCCCATCCAGTTAATCAAAAATGAGAATCTAAAATACTTTAAGAACAGTGGAGGTTATTGAGTTGAAAATTTTAGGACACGTTGCGGGGGGAGGGGGTTGAAAACAAGTCAGGACCCTCCCATGCCTTTTTAATTGTAATCACTCCAACCATATTTGATCAAAATTTGAAAAAAAACATTGTTCAAAACAGTCAAAAGCTCAAATAACTGTAAGGGGTTGACATAACCCCCCACAGCTTTGAAGAGGGATGGTGAACACAATAAACACAATGTGGTCGTTCTGATTGTCAGATAGACGTATTAACAGGGGCGTTTTTTTTGGGGGGGGGGGCGAAGGAAGGTTCCTCCACCAATAATGGGGAGAAAAAAGTTATTATATATATTCCAGGCCAATTAACTATCCGAATATGGACCCCTCTTGCCGCCCCCTCCCCCAAAAAAAATACAGGAGATTCACTCCTGTGTATTATAGAATGTAATACACTGACCATAAGAGTCAGAATTTGATTTTAATAAAATAATTTAACTACGCATTCATTTTAAGCTTCATTATTTGATTGGGAATTAAAATCTATATTAAGATATACTGCTCAAAATTATAAGACTACAACAGTAATAGTTTAATTGTATTTTAGTAAAACGCTTGTTCATCCTTCTAACAAAGTCATGGGTATAAATCTAATATCTGAACTTTGTTTAAGTCTAACCGAGGTCAATGTTCAACTGCCAGAAGTAGTTAAGCAACAGGCAAAGCAACATCGTTCCATTGTACGTGCCTTGGCTTGTAAAAAAAAGGAAAAAATTTTAAAAGGAAATGTCTTCAGGCGGGTGGTAGCTTTTTTAGACTTTTACTGCCAATAATTGCAGGATTTGTAAACAGTTTTCTCTAGATTAATAAATGCTATAAATTTACCCCAATAGAACTCGCTTTTTCACCAGTGGAACACTTTAAGGACAATCTAAGTAAATTCATTAATAATGAGAATATTGGCGATGATAAAAAACTGCTTTTATTTCAAGATGCACTTCGTCCAGTGGACAAATAGAATCCCTACCGTGCGAAACCAGTCAATATGAGTGTCATTGATCACAAAAAAGAAACATCTCTTCAAGATTCTTCTGCTGCTGCTATTGATGCTGGAACAAAATTAAAGAAGGAGGAGGAGGAATAGAACTCAATAGTGTCGATTATTGGCAATCTAATGCTACACTCATATCGTGAACAAAGTAAACGACCCATAACATATCTCATAGAAAGTGGTCAAGATCATATTCAAGTTGATAACAATGGGAAACGAATTATAAGTCAAGGGAAGAGTTACAATCTACTTGATTTAATCTATGATATGGTCACAAATCGCAAAGGACCTTTATCATTCGACACTTATCTATACAACTTTCTAAATACATTAAACTTCCCCAAAAGTCTGATTAGCAATAAGCAAATCCTAAAGAAATTAAATGAACATAGTCCATTGTCATCATCATCATCAAAATTAAAAAAAGAAGAAGAAGGAGAAAAAGAAGAAGAAACAGGTGAAGATTTAAAATGACGATGATGAGGACGATACCGCTGATAGCTAGACAAAAGTAAATACGTATTGATATTAACTCAACGTTACCATTACCACCCACTAGTATACAAAAGGGTAGTGGACGTTACACTACGTGTTTACGTTAAAAATGGTTGAAGTTCTGAAACGTGTTTATGAAATTATTGGTGAAGTGGGAAGTTTAAGTTCCCCCACCACTCTTTCCAAAGTCACTGGTGTTTACACTAAAAGTGTACAAGACTAACTACAAAATGAATCAAGTTACACTCTACATCGAAATCACAGGCTTCGTGCTAATCATAATTGAAAACCTAAAGTCTTTTTTCCCAATGCACATAATGCAAGCAGATCTCTTAACTCTAGATGAGATTCAAAGGCGTCACAATACACCGTACAAGTGCAGGCTACTTGCAATCAGTGTTCTTATTTGCTATGCGTATGTCATTCCATTGCTGACAAAGAGAGGTGTTTAAGTCGCTCAGGCTATAGAAAGTATTCTTGAACAAGATTCGTATAAAAAAGTGCAAACCGATCGGGGTAGTGAATTTGTTAATCCACATGCCGAAAAAGTACTAATGAAATTTCTTTTAATTCATGGTATTTCTCAATTCCATATTTCAGCCGACACATCCTGTAGCTCTGGTTAATGTGGTTATTTAAAAACTCAATATCTTAGTAAAAGTAGTTACTTCAAAACTTAATAACTTGCATTTTTCGTCTTTTAATTTATTTTATTAAAATCAAATTCTGACTCTTATGGTCAGCTTACTACAGTAGCTTATCTCCCCCTCCCTTAAGAAGAGTTGTCCCCAACACTCTAGACTTCACTTAAAAGGGACAATTTTTAAACACTTGGAACATCCTTCTTAACTGCAGTGATTATGTGTCTGGGTTTCTTATAGATTATTTCGAATTTCATGTTTTCAAAAGTCGCATCTATGGCCAAAAATCAAATACCTATACTGTTTCAGAGCTATTTATATTGTAAGGTTCCATTCATGTGTTCTTCGTCGATTCTCTTGTCGGTCGAATGCATTTCTAGTACATCACCGAAAGGGTTCTTTTTTTGATTACTTGTACTATCGAAGAAGACTTCAATTTTCTCATTTGTATATTTAAGTTTTTGCTGTTGTATTTAACAGTTATATGATTGTCTTTTTGCTCAACATCTTTATTAGAAGGAAATGACTGTGTTAGAAGGATGAACAAGCGTTTTACTAAAATACAATTAAACTATTACTGTTATAGTCTTATAATTTTGAGCAGTATATCTTAATATAGATTTTAATTCCCAATAAAATAATGAAGCTTAAAATGAATGCTTAGTTAAATTATTTTATTAAAATCAAATTCTGACTCTTATGGTCAGTGTATTACATTCGATAATACACAGGAGTGAATCTCCAGTATTTTTTTTGGGGGAGGGGGCGGCAAGAGGGGTCCATCTTCGGATAGTTAATGGGCCTGGCATATAGATAATAACTTTTTTCTCCCCATTATAGGAGGAGGAACCTTCCTTGCCCCCCCCCCCAAAAAAACGCCCCTGTTAATACGTCTATCTGACAATCATAACGCACACATTGTGTTTATTGTGTTCACCATCCCTCTTCAAAGCTGTGGGGGGTTATGTCAACCCCTTACAGTTATTTGAGCTTTTGACTGTTTTGAACAATGTTTTTTTTCAAATTTTGATCAAATATGGTTGGAGTGATTACAATTAAAAAGGCATGGGAGGGTCCTGACTTGTTTTCAACCCCCTCCCCCCGCAACGTGTCCTAAAATTTTCAACTCAATAACCTCCACTGTTCTTAAAGTATTTTAGATCCTCATTATTGATTAACTGGATGGGCATAGTGCCTTTTGATTTAGTATAACATACCCCTAAACATTCTTCGGGATTTCATCTCAATGCCCTTGGCCTTTCCAGATATACCAAGAATAATTTATTTCCTCTTTTCTTAATGATAAATTCTGCATGTAAACAATGGGAAAATTGCATAATTTACAAAACTTCCGCTGGGGCTATGGGGGTACAGTATTTCTGGAAGTATAGCCATTAGATATTTTGACTGGTTTGAGCAAAATGACAATTCAAAATTATTTATCAATTTTGAGCAGAGAGGGTGCCTAAAAAGAGCAAAGAAGGAGCTTGTTACCCTAAAATCTCTCTTCAACATCTCCTAAACTTACCTGAAATTTGGACTTAACACCCTCAGTCCTTCCTTAGATATTGCTGATATTACCCTTTTATTTCAGGCAAGCAGATAAAGGTATTTGATTTTGTTAAGCATTCATCTTAACACTTCCGTGAAGATTTACCTTAATACCCTATGCGTTTTTGAAGACCCAGGATAAAAATGCTCTTTTTCCCAACATAAATCCTTATATGTTAGTGATTGGCAAATTGCAAAGTATATAGCCTTTGCCCGTATGCTGGAGGGAGGTGTGTAAGCCCCAGGGTATAGCTATTTAACATTTGAAGTATTTTGAACAAAATAGCTGTCTAAAAATTTTGGTCTGATGTATTTTGGAGGAAAAGGGCGTTGAGAGGGTCTGGTTGTAGTTTGATCACTTTTGACTATTAACAAAAGCATTAATATTTCAATTTCCAATCAAAGTTTATGCAAACACCACTTCAATAAAACCATTACATGTTAACAATAAGTAACTTGCATAACTTACAGCCCTTGCTCCTGAGGCTGGGGCAAGAGTTGACCCCGAAGCATAGTTGTTTGGCTTTTGGACTATTTGAAAAAAAAACTATCTCAAAATATTTCTCTGAAGCTTTTGGGGAAAAAGGGCATTGGGGGCCTGGATGCCCTTTGATCACTTTGAACTCTTAAAACAGGAACTAAACTTTTGATTTCAAATTGAGTGAGCCTCCTTCGAATTTCATACGACCAGCCCCTCCACAAAAACTAATATGATAGCAGTAGACAACTTCCATAAGTTACAGCCCTTGCCTCAGGGGTTGGGGGATTTTTCAACCCCTGAGTCATAGTTCACTGACATTTGGACTACTTTGAACAAAATTGCTGTGTCAAAGTTGTGATCGGATACATTTGGGAGAAAAAAGTGCGTGGGGGGGGGGCTGGTTACCCCCCGATCACTTTTGAACCTTAAAAAAATGCAATAGAACTTTCAATTCCCTATCGAATGAGCCCCTTCCAAAGTTTACACAACCACCATCGGATACGTTTGGGGAAAAGAGAGTTTGGGAGGGTCTAATTGTCCTACAATCACTTTTGACTCTTAAAAGGGCACTAGAACTTTCGATTTCCGATTGAATGACTTACCTCCAAAATTTATACAACCACCCCTTCCAAAACAACTTTATATGTTAACAATGACCAACTAGCACACTTTAAAGCCCTTGCTCCGAGTGCAAGGGAGAATTATCAAACCCAGAACCATAGTTATTTGACCATCGCACTATTTTGAACAAATTGAAAATCTCAAAATGTTTATCTAAAGCATTTGGGGAGAAAGGGCAAGAGGGGCTGGTTTCCCTCCGATCACTCTTGACTCTTGAGACGGGAACTGGAGCTTTTAACTTCAAATCTAATTATTCGCCTCCGAAGTTTTATATGACCAACCCTTCCATTAGAACCTTACATGTTAACAACTGGCAACTTGCATAACTTACAGCCCTTGCCCTGGGGACTCTGGGGGGTTTTGTCAATCCAGGAGATTTTTGGACAATTTTAAACAAAATGAACATCTCAAATTTTGATCCGATATCGGATGTCCCCGGGCTCTATTGTCGAGATGTTTCTATTGATTGTACGACACAATTCAGTCATAGTACCATATTCTTTATATTTCAATGTGGCATATGGATATTCACTAGATTTAAGTGTTTCATCCCATTCATACTCGACAAAGAGTGACCAATCAAATGGTATAATTTTTTATCTCATACGCACGATCCTTCCTCATGATATAATATGTATTTTTGAGAATACAATCGGCAAGAGCAACATAATAATTTCCGTCATCCAATTTGATGGTGGGCGAGAGTTTCGTCCTAAAATATCTGATTTTATACAAGTCATTGTAGAGTGGATTAGAGGCATCAGACTCGAGTATAACGTAGCATTGACAGAAAATTTTTCAGTCTTCAATATAAGTTCGAGAATCAAAATCGGGACTATGTTACAACAACCAATAAAGCATCTTTATTATACCCTTGTGAGTATGAATCTTTAAAATGTTTTTAGTTCTATAGATTTCACTATTATTTTTAACTTCTTGTAGTTCATAGTCATAGAAACCACGGAGAATCTCTTTATCTTTGGTGTCTCGTAGACGATAAGTTATGGGTTTGGTGTCTAGGATTTTTGACACTTTAAAAAGCTCAGTGGACCACAAGTAACTGCCCTTTTCAAAATCGTTATTGTTCTATTAATTCGAACAGTATCACCAACATTGAATTTTTTCTTCACTATTGTTTCATTGGAATATTGTTTAAGAAAAGTATAAAAATGTATTATGATCAGCATGATGATCTCCCTCTGGGGTTGAGTTGGACAATGATCGATGGGGTCGTTGATTATAAATCAACAAGATTTTATATAAATCAAGAATAAAAGCAGGTATATTTTTCAATTTACAATAACTTGAAATTAGAATCTGAGTAGTTCTTATTAATTGTTCGGCCAATGCAGGCCTTTTAGGACTATGACTATGATAGAGCAATGTTTTATACATCATTTGCTCTTTTTTGACATCTGCATTAAAAATTTCATTGCCGCAATCCATTTGAACTTTTTATACGAATCTTAGAGGGTAATCAGCGGCCTATACACTTCTTAGATGCTCCCTCCTTTTATTGCTAATCAGAATTTTGAAAAATCAATTTTTTTGAAAACAGTCAAAAGGTCTGGTAACTATGCCTCCAGAAATGCAATGCCCCACACAGCAGCCAGGGTAAGAGTGAAGGGTCTATTGACAAAACACATAATAAACCAAAAAATTATTGTTACCGTCCTTAAAAACTAAATCTTATCGGTGGGGGAGGTAGAAAAAACAAAATGCTTAAAACAAAAAGAACACTTAGGCACCGACACTACTAATACCATCATACTAAACAATAAATATAAAATAAAAGCATCATTACTTTACTTTTCCTCCAAGAATATCATATCTGCATAGCCACCACAATAAATAAATCAATAAAAACTAATATTCTACAATAAGCAGTTCCTTAATGGTTTTCTTAATATATTGAGGCATTCAATAATATTAACACCACTAGTTAAACTATTCCATTTCCGTGTACCTTTATATATAAAAAAAAATGGACGGGAGGAAATACCTCTTGGTATATAGAAATCAACACTATCCCTTGTATCATCAGCATGAGCAGTAAACCTATTGCACAGTAAATCACTAAAACAACGAGGCTGAATATCCTACTGAAATCCAAAATGATGGTAAATTATACAATTTGCGCTTTTTCACATACAGGATTTATCATTACGAAAACAAAAATAAATTTTTGATTCTAGGTGTGTTTGAAATGGATATTAACTTCTTGGAATGTTGAGAGGCGTTTTAAGCTAAATCTAAAGATATTTTGTGCATCCTGTTTATCCATACTGTTGAATCTGCAATATCACGAACACAGCAAAGGGTATTAAGTTTGAACTTTCAGAACATGTTGGAAAAGGTGTTACTAAAGTGGTTGGAGAGCAACCAGTCCCCCTCGCATGTCTTTTATAGCTGTCATCCCTCCAAAGATATATAATAAAATTTTGAATATCCATCTTGTTCAAACTAGTCAATTAAGTCAAATAACTGTATCTCTGGGAATGACTTAGCCCCCAGCCGCTGGGGCAAGTGATGTAAGTTAAATAAGTTGCCAATTGTTCATACACAAGGATGGTTATTGGGAAAACGTGGTATATTTCACACTGAATCTCCAAAAAGGCTAAAAATATTAAGGTAAAACCTTTATAAAATGTTGAGGAGGATGTGAAACAAAATCAAAGCACACTATATGCAGAAGGGTTTTTGAAAAGGACAGAACAATAATATCTAAGGAACGACCAAGAATTTTAAGTTGAAAATCTAAAGGCATGTTGGGAGGCACCAGAGGACTGACACTAAGGAACGGACACTATTTTCATTCTGTACTGTATTCTATCTTTGAAACTGAAGGTTGTTTTCGTTTATTTTTAGTTGATTTTTGTTTTGCAACAGGTGAGAGTAAACTTGTACTCTTTCGAGGAATTGGTTTTTGGTTGAAGTTAGGTTAATATTTCTTGAGGTTGAATGAGTTAGACAAGTAGTCATTTGATTACAAATCATCCTCAGACATGGAATTATTTCAAGTGGTATATGTAATTATTTTGTTTAGTGATGCATGTGAGGCACAAAAATCCTACAATATTTTTTCCAAACGACCTTAGATAGAATCTTTAATTCGTTTTTTGTCCTCTGATCTTTATAATGATACTGGAATAGCTCCGCTGGATCGTATTGTGGGTAAAAGTTACCTTTATTTAGCACATTCTGCTTTTCTAGGTACACTTCCACCATCTCTGCAGCAGTTTTTCCATCTGTCAGGCTCAGGTAGGTACTCTTCTTTTTTACGTAGCTCTTATCGCAGGTTCATTTTACCAAAGCGATCATCGACAGCAGGTCAGAGGTCTCCTGTTTATCAATCTATTTTACTATGGAACTCTATCCCTCCTGATGTCCCTCTATCTCTTTCTGCAAAGGCAGTTTCTCGCTAGGTATTTCCAGTATAGTATTTTCCCCCTTTTTTCTTCTTTTTTTTGCATTCCATCCACATTTATATGTCTTTTTTTTTCATTCCATATATTTCAAATAATTCTCCTATTTTCTCCTTTTAATTCTCCTATTTTCACAAATGTCTCTTATCCAATTTTTTTTCTTTTATGTGCTTTATAATAGTGTCTTATTTGTTTTGTTGGCCCTTTACAAGCTTAGCTTCTTGGGTGTATTTTAATTTTAAGTTTGTAATTGTATTGTTTTTTTTAGTATTAATAAATTGATTGATTGATTGATTGATTTTAATTTGGAGGATAGAAGGGAATTGATGATTTCAGATATTTTAAATGTTAAAATTTCTTCAATTTTTTCTCAATCTGGGGCTCTAAGGCTGCCTGTATTGCTCCCATATTTGAGCTTGTTTCAGAGTTTTCACTGGCTGGAAAGAGAGGGGAGACTTCATTACAGATATTTGGAGCTGATCCCTTCAATGGTATATATGATTTCAGGATATCTCTATATTTTTTTGCAGCAGCATTACTTTATCTTTCCCAGCTTTACTGATTCCCTTTAAACATTCTCATCATGTCTTTAGCATGATGATTCCCATGGCAATTGAGACATCTAAAATAAATACCCAACAGAAAATTCTTAAGAAATTCTTGGTTTTTTAATGAACGCCAAGTAAAGAAATAAAATCACATGGAATAAGACGACATAGTCTCTCAAAACCCCCTTAAAGTTCTTTTACACGATATAAGAATTATTTATTTAGCAAAAAATCTTCGTTTTTTAATTAGCACCAAGCAAAGAAAAAAAGCACATGGAATCAGGGAACAGTCTCTCGAACCCCGTAAAGTTAAAGGGTACAAGAATTATTTATTTAATAAATGTCATCGTTTTCAATAAACGCTAAGTAAAGAAAGAAAAACTCATATGGAATCAGGGAACTGAGAATTCAATGGAAAACTGCTTAGAAGCTAAAAAAGTTGTTGGCTCAGTTGTTATCTCAAATGACCAGATGTAAGGGTTGTCACAGAACGCATTGTATTGTTTTATCGAGAACATGAATTATTAAGCAATACCAGATAATGCATAATTCCTCAAATTATAGGAAACATGCCAAGAAATTCTCGGAAATCATAATAAGGGCTCACTTGTATCCGATGTATTGTTTCAGCGAAAAGACAAATGATTATACATTACCAGATAATGCATCATTCTTGAAATTCTCGAAAAAAAGAGGGGCAAAACTTGGAGGGGGCCTGGTAAGGGGGCTTGGGGCCCTGGTGGGGGACTCGGAACCCTGGATGATAATATAGGGGTCCAAACTCGTACGAAAGCCCGGTAACAGAAAACCGATATGCAGAGGACCATTACATTACAATACTGATACCTGCCCTGTTGTAGTCATAATCAACTATCAATAATCAATAATTGGGTCGATATCATTAGAGTACAAAAATATCTCATCCAATTGTTTATTAGAGCCCACATCAAAACTTCGTTTATTAGACATAATGTCACTAAAAACTCACTTCATCATTGACCAACATACTTGGCAAACGAAACTCAGATAATGACGCTTCCAAGAATTTTCCTTATCGCACCGGATGTGATACCGTAATACCAGATGATCGACAGACTTGATATCTCCCGTAACACATTGGGATACCTAGGCGTTTGTATGGTGAGATACTTGGGCGCTTGAAAGTGTTGACCCCATACTACTAAGATTTAGTGCTTGTAGAGTAACTATTAAAATTCTCGTGGCATTTCTGTCGGGTACCATAGATCGATCTAACAAACTGGACAATTTCATGTTCAAAATGTCCTTAAAACCTCTTGCAAATGAAACTTTCATCTTCTTCAGATGGTCCTGGATCTTCTACAGCTTCTTCAATGACGTTCATTTCTTCCAAGATCCCAATTTTCTGGTAGATGCTCTCTACCAGGTTCAATAATTATGCTGTGTTTCCTTTTTCAAACCTGTTTCTTACTTGTCAAACGGAACTTTCTTTGGTAAACTAGTCAGGTAATCCCTATAGAATAAAAGATTACATTTGAACAAAAGGCTCATTATGTTTGAAAATTGACTTTCAAAATGCTTTTTAATAAAAAAAACAAATGTTAATTCCGAGACAGATTATACAAAAACCCGTGAAATTCTTAGAATACCCCAAAGTGGCTCCTAGAGGTACCAGGTCGCGTTATTAGGACTAAAGACTATGGTAACTCTGTTTTCCTGAAAATGGGAACAATTATATACAGAATATAAGGTTTCAAGGACAACATTGGATTTCCTTTGAGATATTAAGCGCGTTTTTATTATTTACCATTCTGGAGTTGGGGCTCCAAACGTCAGCTTTTTGACCAAAAATTTGGATTTTTTTAAACTTTGAGCGACGAGTGGTATGGGTTAACGTCGCTTTATCGAGCTCAAATTTCGGCCATCTCAATATCTGGAAAGGTGAATGGTTTTGAGGGGTTGAGACAAACAAAATTCCGATATCGGTTTTTGTGGTCACACTAATGTATATACATCAAAGTAACGATTCATAACATAATTCTTAATTACGCATGACTATGTGCAATACTGGAAATAAGCAAAAGTAGACTTTGTTAATATGTGTGTATGTATGTGTATATATATGTATGTATATAGGCCTGTTGGTACATGTGTGTGTATGCGCTTGTACATTTATCTGTACGCCTCCTTTGCATGGCGTGTTTGGGGAGGAGTTGGTCCCTCTTCCCCTGTTGATGAGTTGAATAAAGTTAGTTTTTTTTTTTTTTTTTTTTTTTTTTTTTTTTTTTTTTTTTTGGTTGAGGAGTCTGGAAAGGTGAGTTATCTATTTTTTTTTTTTTTAAGGGCAGTTTGAAATAGAAAATTTATGAGTTTGGTTTAAATTTCTATAACTAGAATATGAGTAGAGGTACAATTAATTTAAATCTGTGTGTTAAATGTTCTTTGTTCCCGACTCAGTCGGTTTTCTCTCTGTCGGGAATTTAATATGTTGTCTAAATATGGTATTAATAACAAAACCTTGAACCTTGAACGTAGACTTATCCCAAATTCCGAAAGTTTGATTCCTCTCATGTTTTACAAACCATAAGGGACTTTTCGCCCACAGTTTTTCAATGAGACAAAAGATACAAGCTTTAAATAATTATCTATCCCTCTTCGTAACAAACAAATTAATTTTCCAGAATGTTTGTCAAACATAGACAGATATTTAAGATCTAAAACGATTTCTGTGGCGTTCTTTGGAAAGAAAATTTCCCTGAAGCATTCTCAAACACTATTTGTACAAGTTTAGTTACACTCTGGGATTTGTTTGTCTATAGACGAAGAGATTCAACATGAAAACAAACTCATATGAAGAGCAGAATAGACTATTCTGATGCCATGGCAACACAGCATTTTGCCGCTATTACTATAACTACTAACAACTCGCTGCAGCACCATGTCACCTGATGCCAATACGGCCGTGCACACTCCTCTTTATTCCAATATATTCAATGCTTCTCTCTTCACCCAATCCCAAGAAATCCCAGTGTCCTTTAAATTCTTCCTTACCACACCATTCGGGGAGCACCTGCTTTTCGTTTGGCCCTAGATGAATGGCCGAACTCGAAACTCATTAGCGACAAAAATTCAAAAGATCGTCGTAAACAAAAATGATGTACAGCAAAATCTGCGGTTACAAGACAAACCAAAATCACAATGGAATGTAGGAATCTGTTATTTTAGCAACGCTCAAATAGATGTAAGGTAAATTAAAGATGGGATGCACATTATGCTTTATGCGGTACCCCACCGCTATATACTGTATAAGGAAACCAGACAGGAAACCAGACAAACGGGTATTTGCTTCATAAATGGTTCGCAAAGCGTTCATGGTTATAGCGTTTACAATATTTAAACCTAGGTTAGTTTAGGTTACCTATTTAATATATGCTATGCTTTATCACCAAATGCCCCCCCCACCCCTAATGCGCAAATATATAGCCCAAATTTATTTCTTACCTATTATATATTCATCCTATTTTATTTTATTAGCATTAACCAAACTTGACTTCTTTCGTGGATGCTGTATTTAGCGACGAAGGCGACACCGCCTTTCCATCATAAACAATAAGTAGAAAAACAGGGAAATTTTTATACAAGACAGTGGAATGCAACTTTAAATGAATATTTCGATCCTATATCCAAGGGCCGTCCTCAGCAAAAGAAACGAAGAAAAACCAATATAAAAGAAACTTCGTCAAATTTCGATCATTAAAACTGTAAAAAAAAATTTCAAAACAGCCCTAATATCATTACTTCAAGGAAGTTCAACCAGGACTGGTACACCAAGCGAAGTGGGAAAAGAACAATTCATTCAAATTGAATAAAAAAAAACTTACAGACAAGCTCTTAAAGCTAATCTCGCCAATCTCGAACAACCTGTTTTATGCCTAAATCATTGCTATTAAGGCAAGTTTCTTCAAAAAGCATTTTATGGCTAGGGTTATCATAGATATGACTGCTTAAAGTAGAATCAAAAGAAATATTTGTACTATTAGAATTTAAAACTTTAGTTATGTTGTCTTTGTGTTATGTCACCAGGTTATGTCGACATAACATTAGTTATGTCGTTTTGAACTTCCTAGAAGTAATGATAGTAGGGCTGTTTTGAAAATTTTAAAAAACTTTTTTCAGTTTTAATGTTCGAATTTTAATTTAAGTTTCTCTTATATTGGGGTTTTCTTCGTTTGTTTTGATGAGGACGGCCCTTGGATATAGGGTCGAAATATTCATTTAAAGTTGCATTCCACTGTCTAGTATAAAAATTTCCCTGTTGTTCTAATTACTGTTTATGGGTACTGTATGATACATAAGTACCGGTGGGATTGTCGGTCGTCTCCCAGGGGATACAAATACTATAAAATTTAAACAAATCGCAAACAAAAATGAAGCGTAAGAAAATTTACGGTTACAAGACACGTTACAACAAGCATGATCACTCGAATAGGAAGCATTTGCAAAGTAATCAAAATTACAATGGAATGAAAAAACGCGTTTTTTTTTTAGCGCCGCTCAAATAAGAAGTAAGTAAAATTAAAGCTTTGATTCTCAATCTCCTCCCAGGGTACAAAATGATGAACAACAAAATTTACACTTAGAAGATTTGTGACAACGAGTATTACAACGGATCGCAAATGAAAATGATGCACAATTAAATCTGCGGTTAGAAGACAAGCGACAGCTAGAATCACAGCGACTCACAAGAAAAATCATGTACGATAATTTCTGCGGTTAAAAGACAAGCGAAAACGAGCAAAATAAATGGGAAGCACTCGTAAATAAATTAAAATTACAATGGAATGAGGGAATGCGTAACTTAAGCACCTCTTTGTAGTAATTTTTGTTCGTTTTAAGTTTCACTTGAATATTCAACTTAATTTATAATCGTTTCAGGATTTGTTTGTTCGGTACCTGTTATCTTTATGTTTGGTATAATGATTTTTATTAGATTCAGTTCGTTTTTGGTTTCATTCATTCTCTGATTGTAATTTCCGGTCTTTTTTAGTTTGAATTACTATAAAACTTTATTTCTACTTTCGTTAAGTTTGAAAAGGCTCTACTTTTTTTTGAAAAACATCGCTTTAAGAAAGTATTTTTAAATTAATTTCTTTTCGTTTTAGATTACCAAAGTATCATCATTATTTAATATATAGAATATTTCTTTATTTTTGTATGTACTCAGTCTCAGAATTAAAATATCCGATTATATTTTTTTGTTCTAATCAGTGTCTTTCGATTTATTTGGTATTACCCTCAATATTCCCTTTAAAATTTCATTTCATTAACCCGTGCCTAAATGTCATTAATTTGTTCCTGAGATGTTGAAGCTACGCCCTTTTAACAACAGGGACGCACATAACGTCCTGTAGTCCAGTTCGACATCCCTCTCAACAATCTCTGCGAGTTTCAACTTAATACCTTGAACTGATTCTGAGATACTGCACGAACCGTTTTAACAAGCTATCTTAACAACACGATCTTTTGATATACCCCGGTTTCAGTTACCACTAAACTGCCTACGTTAAGTGGCTTACGCTACGGAGCTTAAGCAATTTGGTTTCCAATTGAAATTTTGCCTTTCACACTATCACTTCCATAAGCTCCATAACGTAAGCGTTTCTACATTATTTAGCTTTCAAAAATGAAGATGAAGAAACAATTTGCATGATTGTCAATATTTAGATCTTAGACATGGAAGATACTGAGGAAAAAATGGAAACAAATATAATTTTTATTCCTTGGATTGTACAAAAAAGGCCCTGCCTTAGCAAAGTCTATTACCAAATAGTCTAATTCATCCATGGCCTATTCAAATCACTGTTCCTCTAAATTGGTTACGTTACGCATGTTAAGTTGAAATTTTTTCAACTTTGTAATTGACTTATGTTGTGGAGCTTAAATAGGTTACGCCACGGAGCTTATGGGTCTTACGGACCTTACGTGAGCAGGTGTGAAAAACCTATTTAGCAAATGTGAAACCGGCACTAGTCCAACATCCTCTAAAAGTTTTACCTAATACCACTAGCTGCTCCTGAGATACCGCAGATATGTCGCTTTGATAACTGGGATACAAATAGTATCTTTTGATTGAGTTCAATATCTCCCTCATTATTTTTTTACAGTTTGAACTAGTTACTCTTGATTATTCCTGAGATATTGCAGAGATGCCATTTTGACAACCAGGATGCCTATGGTGTCTTTTGATGCAGTTTAACATCCCAATCGACATTTCTTGAACGTTTCAGCTTTATAACCTTAGCCGCCTCAGATATTGCAGCCACGTCCACTGACAATTGAGATGCAAACATCTCCTTGAAAATTCTCTGAATATTTCAACTTGATACACTTCCCCAACTGTTTCTTTAAATATTAAAGATATGCTGTTTTGACAACCTGGAAGCATAGAGTCTCTTTTAATTTTGTTTGAGATCTTCGTTAGTTTTCCATGCAATTTTCAACTTAATACCCCTAGAAATTCCTGGGCTAAACATGGACAAGGCCAGATAGGCCCTTTTGGCAACTTGGAGGCTCCTAGCGTCTTCTGATTTAGTGCAATATACTCCTTAACATTCCCTGAACTTTTCAACTTAAGAACCTTTGCAATTTGTGAACTTCTGCAAATAAGCCCTTTTGACAAGCTGGATGCACTATGCCATTTTGACAAGGCAGATGCAGATAAATTCTTTTGATTTAGGTTAATAGTGCTAGTTGTAATAATAGAGCTTGTTGTAGTTTTGTACTCACAGTCGCAATTGCAGTAGTAGGGGCGTTACTATTAGCAGTAGTCACAAACGTAAGTAGTAGCAGTTACAGTCTCGAGTTGTCACATTCGTAGCTGCATGTCGTCACTCTTGCAGTCACGAGTGGTCGGAGTCATAGTTGCAAGTAGTCACTGTTGCAGATATAAGTAGTCACAGTTGCAAATAGCCGCAGCAGCAGTCGAGTTGTATTCTTATTCGCAGTCGTAAGTAATTCCAGTCGCAATCATAAGTTGCCACAGTCGCAAGTATTCACAGTTTTAAGTAATTAAAATCGCAAGTAGTCAAAGTCGCAAGTAGGCATGGTTAAAAGTTGTCGCAGTCAAAAGTGGTCACAGTTGCTAGTAACCATAATTGCAAGTAGTCACAGTCGTAATCACCAGCGACTTTAGTCACATTCATAGTCAGTAGTAGTCAGACAAGCTAGTATTCACAGTCGCAAGTATTTATAGTCGTAAGTAGTGAAAGTCACAAGTAGTTGCAGTCGCTTATGCAAGTAATCGCATCCGTAGTGCCAAGTAGTCGCAGTCACTAGCAGTTGCAGTCGCAGTGGCTACAGTTACTACAAACATAAGTTTGGCTACTGCCCATTCACCGTCCCCCGACCGTAAGAGTTCTTATGCCTATCGCTTGCTTAGCGTTTTATTGAAAACTATATGTATTTTGAAAAGTGTGCTTTAAATTTTCAAAACAGTGATGAAAAATAAAAAATAAATCACTATGAGAACCAAGATTATTGGGAAAATTGATCAAAATAATATGAACATTTAACACATAATGATATTAATTCCTGGAAATACCAGCAATTCAAGATTTCATTTCGATGCTTTTTTTACATGTCAATGTTATGGACGTAAAAAATGTTTATAATATATTTTGTTTTTAATAAAGTTTAAATTACGCAATAAGCATTAGAACTTTTGTAGATAGAGAAGGGGAAGGGGGCAGTAGCCAAACTCTTGCTTGTAGTTATTTTTGTTCGTTTTAAGATTGATTCGAATTTTCAATTTAATTTTTGCTGTTTTTAGGATCTATTTGTTTATTTGTTATCTTTACGTTTGATATGATCTATTATTATAATTCATTTTCAAAAACTTTCAATACAAAATATGTTTTTCAAAGAAAAATAAAGAGCTACAGTAACCAAAGATAATCAGAAATAAATTCAAATAATTTTCCAAGCGCAAAACTACCATGAATAACCATCGATAAATAAATAAGATCAAAAACGAACCGAAAGGACAACAAATAACTAAGTCAAATTCAAAACGAGCAGCAACTAAGAGGAGAAGGACTGATTCCATTATGTTTTCTAAAGACCAGAACATAATTTGCCCTTCCCCTTTAACATGCCCTGAAAGTTTCAACTTATTACCTTAGACCATTCCTGGGATGTTGCTGGTTCGGCCTTTTAACAACCTGCATGCACAGAATGTGTTTTGATTTAGTTCAATATCACCCAAAAAATTCCCTAAAAGTTTTGCTTCTCGTAACCTTAGCCTCAGTAGTGGTATTCACTGTAATAGTAGTAATAGCAGAAGCAGCAGCAATAGTAATAGTAGCTTTATGCACAGAGTGCCTTCTGGTTATTTCAGAATCCTTCTCTTACGTCCTGAAAATATCAACAAAATGCTCTAAGCTGTTCCTGAGAAATTACTCAAGCATTTTCTTGGCAACCTAGATGCACATAGTGTTTTGATTTTGTTCAACATCCCCCTGAATATTCCCTAAAATTTCCACCTTAATAACCTTTGTAGCAGTAGAATTTTTAGTTGTAGCAGTAGTAACAATATCAATAGTGGCAAGATTGCACATAGTGCCTTCTGGTTAGTCCAACATCCCCCTCAATACCCCCCGGGTACAACTTAATGCTTTAATCCTTTCCTAAGATATTGCTTATATGTCCTTTTCAAAACCTGCGTGAATTTAGCCTCTCAATACCCTTAGCTTCATTAGTAACAATAATTGTGGTAGTAGTAGTAGTAGTAGTGGTGGTATTAGTAGCAGCATGTAAATAACACCTTTTGCGTTTTTCAATATACCTCTCAGCACATGCTGGAAGTAAACCTTAGTAGTACTAGTATCATAGTAGTAAAAGTAGTAGTAGTAGTAGTATTAGTAGTAGTACTAGTAGTTGTAGTAGCAGTAGTAGTAGTAGTAGTAGTAGTAGTAGTAGTAGTAGCAGTAGTAAAAGGAGGAGTAGTAGTCGTAGTAGTAATAGTATGCACATATTGCCTCTTGGTCAGTTGAACATTCCCCTCATGATACACTGGAAGTTTCAGCTTGAAATACCACGCCGTTCTAGGATAGTGCTGATACGCCCTTTTGACAATCTAATAGCGAGAGAATCATTTGTATAGCAATTTTTTTTAAATCAAACCACATTTTACTAGACTAATAATGCAAACACACTTTCTTGATATTTTGCTAAAAGGAAAAATCCTAGTCAACATACGTATATCATTTCCATTTCATATTTCGAAAATATAACAAGTGAATCAATTTTCTTTTAAATATGTAGTCATTTTAAGATACGAAACAAATGTTTCTAAGTTCAAAAAAAATACTAGCTAAAATAATTGAAAACATAATGAAGTAATGCAATGAAATATGTTTCTATTGAAATAATGGCGTGAAGGATATCATCATAAAAAAATTGGACGTTTCGAGTCTGTTCCAAAAAAAAATAATTCATCATATTTTATCTTGACAAGGCCCTGTTTTCATTTCAGGGTCATATGACATTTAACATGGTTTCACTTACAAGCTCATCACACATTTTATCCTTGTTATTAATCTGTTCAATGATTGTATCTGATGGTAAACTATCAATGATACTATTAACCTCCACCGATGTTTTGCTTTTAATTGAATTTTCTTTAATTTCCTTGATGGTATTAGTGATCTCCTTCCTCTTATTCTCAATGGTAGTCATTATCTCACGAGTATACTCATCGAATTCGAAGCCAGCCGATGTCCTCTTGCCATTTCTACTGTACAGTGGGTACTCTTGCCCTTATTCACTGTCGCTAGCACCTTCAACTCCCAACAGAGTAGAACCATCCATTTGTTTCTATGAACCAAAAATCTTTATTCACTGTATTATCATTTTGAAATTTGTTATAAGTGCATATAAAATCATTTTAAGACATGAAAAAAAATCGAAGTTAAAAAACACAATAAAAAAATCCAAGTCCCAATAAATGAAAAATTTATAGTGCCCCCCCCCCCAGAAAAAAAAACAAAAACTCTAGATTCCAAAAAACTCTAAATTCAAAAACAATTCTAAGTCCCTAAAAAATTCTAAGTCCCTAAAAAAGGCATTTTATAATAAACTTGTTTATTATCATAGGCAGCGCAATAGCGCTGCCTAAGTAAAGAACGATATTGGCACAATGTATTATATTTTTCCATACCCGGGTACTTCGTATCGAAGGAGTTGTCGTAGAAACTTCTAAAAGGGCTCTTTCGATTGGAAATTGGAGTGGCTAGTGCCCTTTTTAATAGTCGAAAGTGATTGGAGGGCAACTAGCCCCCACACCCATACTACCCCCAAACACATCCAATAAAAATTTTGAGATAGCCATTTTATTCAGCGTAGTTGATTTCCAGATAGAAAACATGTTTTTGAGGAGGACACTCACCCACAATCCTCAGGATAAGGGTTTTAATTTATTCCCTGAGGGCATATAAAAACGATATTGGCACAATGTATTATTTTTTTTTTTTTTCCTTTAGAGCAGGGCACGTCGTATCGAAGAAGTTGTCATATAAACTTCGAAAAGAGCTCATTCAATTGGAAATTGGAGTGGCTTGTCCCCTTTTTAATAGTCGAAAGTGATTGGAAGGCAACTAGCACCCCTTCCACGCCCACCATTTCCCAAAACACATACAATCAAAATTTTGAGATAGCAATTTTTTTTAGCATAGTTGATTTCCAGATAGAAATTATATTTTTGAGGAGGACGTACCCCCAAAGCCTTCAGGGAAAGGGTTGTAACTTATGCCCTAGGGGCATATAAGGTTTTTATAGAAGGCGTTCTCGTAGAAACTTTAAAAAAGGCTCAACCGACTGAAAGTTCAAAGGGCTAGTGCCCTTTCTAATAGTCGACAGTGATTGGAGGGTAACTAGCCCCCCCCCCCCCCACGCCCTTACTTACCCCAAATACATCCAATCAAAATTTTGAGATAGCCATTTTGTTCAGCGTAGTTGATTTTCAGATACAGACTATGTTTTTGAGGAGGACACTCCCCCACAACCCTCTAGGCACGGGTTTTAAGTTATGCCCTGAGGGCATATAATTTTTCAAGTCCCAATAAATGAAAAATTTATAGTGCCCCCCCCCCCCCGAAAACAAACAAAAACTCTAGATTCCAAAAAACTCTAAATTCAAAAACAATTCTAAGTCCCTAAAAAATTCTAAGTCCCAAAAAAAGGCATTTTATAATAAACTTGTTTATTATCATAGGCAGCGCAATAGCGCTGCCTAAGTAAAGAACGATGTTGGCACAATGTATTATTTTCTTTTTACTTTAGAGCAGGGCACTTCGAATCGAAGAAGTTGTCGTAGAAACTTCGAAAAGGGCTCATTCAATTAGAAATTGGAGTGGCTTGTGCCCTTTATAATAGTCGAAAGTGATTGGAAGGCAACTAGCACCACTTCCACACCCACCATGTCCCAAAACACATATAATCAAAATTTTGAGATAGCCATTTTGTATAGGATAGTTGATTTCCAGTTAGAAATTATATTTTTAAGGAGGACGTTCCCCCAAAGCCTTCAGGGCAAGGGTTGTAACTTATACCCTGGGGGCATACAAAGTTTTTATAGAAAGCGTTCTCGTAGAAACTTCAAAAAAGGCTCAATCGATTTGAAGTTCAAAGGGCTAGTGCCCTTTTTAAAAGTCAAAAGTGATTGGAGGGCAACTAGCCCCCTCCCCCATGCCCTTACTTCCCCAAACACATTCAATCAAAATTTTGAGATAGCCATTTTGTTCAGCGTAGTTGGACACTCCCCCACAACCCTTGAGGCACGGGTTTTAAATTATGCCCTGAGGGCATATAAGAACGATGTTGGCACAATGTATTATTTATTATTTTTTTTTCCTTTAGAGCAGGGCATTTCGTTTCGAAGAAATTGTCGTAAAAACTTTGAAAAGGGCTCATTCAATTGGAAATCGGAGTGGCTTGTGCTATTTTTAATAATGCCCTTTTTAATAGTATATTATTTTAATAGTTCCACGCCCACCAATTCCCAAAACACATCCAATTAAAATTTTGAGATAGCTATTTTGTTCAGCGTAGTTCATTTCCTGATGAAAATTATGTTTTTGACGAGTACACTCCCCCACAGCACCCAGGAAAAGGGAATGAAGTTATGCTATGGGGGGATGTAATGTGTTTGTCAAAGTTATTGTTGTAGAAACTTCAAAAAAGGCTCATTTGATTGGAAATTCAAAGGGCTAGTGCCCTTTTTAACAGTCGAAAGGAATTGGAGGGCAAATAGCCCCCCCCCCCCGCCCATCATTCCCCCAAACACAGAAAATAAAAATTTTGAGATAGCCTTTTTGTTCAGCGTAGTTGTTCTCCAGATAGAAATTTTGTTTTTGAGGAGGACACTCCCCAACTACGCTCGGGGCAAGGGTTTTAAGTTATGCCCTGAGTGCATATAAGAACGATGTTGGCACAATGTATCATTTATTTTCCTTTAGAGGAAAGTTTTGTAAATTAGGTCTTTAAGGATGAAAATTTCTCCCCCCCCCCCTCAACCCTCAGGGCATGGGTTGTAAATTAAGCCCTGGGGGCATGTAAGATTTTTATAGAAAGCAATGTTGTAAAAACATCAAAAAGGGCTCACTCAACTGGAAATTGAAAAGACTAGTGCCCTTTTAATAGTCGAAAGTGATTGAAGGACAACTAACCCCCCTCTCACGATGACCATTTCCCCAATCACATCCAATCAAAATTTTGAGATATCCATTTTGTTCAACGTAGTCGCAAGTTCTGGAAATCAGGTATTTTAGTATGATAACCCCCTCCGACCCCTCACTGCAAGGGTTGTAAGTTATGCCCAAGGGGCATATAAGGTTTATGTAGAAGGTTGTTGTAGAAATTTCAAAAAGGGCTCATTTGTTTGGAAATTGAAATTACCCATTTTAATAGTTGAAACGGAGTGGAGAGTAATTAACCCCCCTCCAACGCCCATCATTTCCCAAACACATTCAATCAGAGTTTAGAGATCATCGTAGTTGAAAGTTCTGCAAATTATGTCTTTAAGGATGATAAACCCCCCAGAGCCCCCAGGGCAAAAGTTGTAAGTTATGCCCTGGGGGCATATAAGGTTTTATAGAAGGTGTTGTCGTAGAAACTTCAAAAAAGACTCATTCGATTGGAAATTCAAAGGGCTAGTGCCCTTTTTAATAGTCGAAAGGAATTGGAGGGCAACTAGCTCCCCCACGCCCATCATTCCCCCAAACCCATCCGATTAAAATTTTAGATAGCCATTTTGTTCAGCGTAGTTGATTTCCAGATAGAAAATATGTTTTTGAGGAGGACACTCGCCCAAAACGCTCGGAGTTAGGGTTTTAAGTTATGCCCTGAGGGCATATGAGAACGATGTTGGCACAATGTATAATTATTTTTTTTTTTCCTTTGGAGCAGGGCACTTCTTATCGCAGAAGTTGTCGGAGAAACTTCGAAAAGGGCTCATTAAATTGGAAATTGGAGTGGCTTGTGCCCTTTTTAATAGTCGAAAGTAATTGGAAGGCAACTAACACCCCTTCCACGCAAACCGTTTCCTGAAACACATCCAATCAAAATTTTGAGATAGCCAGTTTATTCAGCGTAGTTTGATTTCCAGATAGAAATTATGTTTTTGAGGAGGAAACTCTTCCACAGCCTTCAGGGCAAGGGTTGTAAGTTATGCCCTGGGGGCATATAAGATTTTATAGAAGGCGTTCTCGTAGAAACTTCAAAAAAGGCTCGTTCGATCGGAAATTCAAAGGGCTAGTGCCCTTTTTAATAGTCGAAAGGAATTGGAGGGCAACTAGCCCCCCCCCCCACACCCATCATTCCCCCAAACCTATCCAATAAAAATTTTGAAATAGCCATTTTGTTCAGCGTAGTTGATTTCCAGATAGAAAATATGTTTTTGAGGAGGACACTCCCCCAAAACGTTCGGAGTAAGGGTTTTAAGTTATGCCCTGAGGGCGTATGAGAACGATGTTGGCACAATGTATAATTTATTATTTTTTTCCTTTGGAGCAGGGCACTTCTTATCGCAGAAGTTGTCGGAGAAACTTCGAAAAGGGCTCATTAAATTGGAAATTAGAGTGGCTTGTGCCCTTTTTAATAGTCGAAAGTAATTGGAGGGCAACTAACACCCCTTCCACGCAAACCATTTCCTGAAACACATCCAATCAAAATTTTGAGATAGCCAGTTTATT